>NC_090377.1:41535781-41794118 GCF_036365525.1 Heterodontus francisci | reverse complement strand
TAAAGGCGGTGGAATTCTTTAAAGTGCATTCAGAAGAGATTTTTAAGCTAGCACGTAGAGAAGGGACAGTACTGGATTTAATGCTAGGGATTTAAGCCGGACAAGCGGTAGAAGTGGCAGTGGGGGAGCATTTCGGGGATAGTGACAATTAACTCTAAGATTTATGGTAGTTATGGAAAAGGACGCAGAGGGACCGGAAATAAAATACTGAATTGGGGGAAGGCAGATTTCAGTATGATAAAACAGGATCTGGCCAAAGTGGACTGGGAGCAGCTTCTTGTAGGAAAGCCTACATCTGACCAGTGGGAGTCATTCAGAAAGGAAATGGTGAGTTCAGGTCTAACATGTTACCGTTAAGGTGAAGAGTAGAACCAAAAAGTTCAGGGAACCCTGGGTGTCAAGGGATATAGAGGATTGTATAAGGGAAAAAAAAGGAGGCTTATGGCAGATTCAGAGCACTGAAAACAGCGGAGGCCCTAGAGGAGTATAGAAAGTGTAAGGGGGGGGAGGGGTACTTAAAAAAAGTAATTAGGAGAGCGAAACGGGGGCATGAAAAAGCCCAAGGTGTTTTATAAGTATATTAAGGACAAGAGGATAACCAGGGAAAGAGTAGGGTCCATTAGGGACCAAGTGGCAATCTGTGTGTGGAGCTGGAGGACATAGGTGAGGTTTTGAATGATTACTTTTCATCTGTGTTCACTATGGAGAAGGACGATGTAGGTGTAGCAATCCGGGAGGGGGATTGTGATATACGTGAACAAATTAGCATTGAAAAGGAGGAAGAATTAGCTGTTGTGGGCTTAAAGGTGGGATAAATCCCCAGGCCAGATGAGATGTATCCTAGGCTGCTATGTGAGGCAAGGGAGGAGATAGCAGGGGCTCTGACACAAATTTTCAAATCCTCTCTGGCCACAGGAGAGGTACCAGAGGACTGGAGGACAGTGAATATGGTACCATTATTCAAGAAGGATAGCAGGGATAGGCCAGTGAGTCTAACGTCAGTGGTAGGGAAACTATTGGAAAAAATTCTGAGAGATAAGATTAATCTCCACTTGGAGAGGCAGGGATTGTCAGCATGGCTTTGTTAGGGGGAGATCATATCTAACAAATTTGATTGAATTTTTCAAGGAAGTGATTAGATGTGTAGATGAGGGTAGGGCAGTTGATGTGGTCTACATGGACTTCAGTAAGGCTTTTGATAAGGTCCTGCATGGGAGATTGATTAAGAAGGTAAGAGCCCATGGGATCCAGGGTAATTTGGCAAATTGGATCCAAAATTGGCTTAGTGGCAGGAAGCAGAGGGTGATGGTCAAGGGTTGCTTTTGCGAATGGAGGCCTGTGACCAGTGGTGTACCTCGGGGATCAGTGCTGGGACACTTACTGTTTGTAATGTACATTAATGATTTAGACGTGAATATAGGAGGTATGATCAGAAAGTTCACAGATGACATGAAAATTGGTGTTGTGGATAGTGAGGAGGAAAGCCTTAGATTACAGGATGATATAGTTGGGCTGGTGAGATGGGCGGAGCAGTGGCAAATGGAATTTAATCCGGAGAAGTGTGAGGTGATGCATTTTGGGAGGACTAACAAGGCAAAGGAATATACAATGGAGGGTAGGACCCTAGGGAGTACAGAGGGTCAGAGGGAACTTGGTGTACTTGTCCATAGATCACTGAAGGCAGCAGCACGGGTAGATAAGGTGGTTAGGAATGCATACAGGATACTTGCCTTTCTTAGCTGAGGCATAGAATATAAGAGAAGGGAGGTTATGTTAGAGCTGTATAAAACTGTTTAGGCCACAGCTGGAGTACTGTGTACAGTTCTGGGCACCACACTATAGGAAGGATGTGATGGCACTGGAGAGGGTGACCAGGAGATTTACCAGGATGTTGCCTGGGCTGGAGCATTTCAGTTATGAGGAGAGACTGGATAGGCTAGGGTTGTTTTCCTTGGAGCGGAGAAGTCTGAGGGGGGACCCGATTAAGGTGTACAGAATTATGAGGGGCATTGATAGGATAGATAGGAAGAAACTTTTTCCCTTAGCGGAGTGGTCAATAACCAGGGGGCATAGAATTAAAGTAAGGAGCAGGAAGTTTAAACGGGAGTTGAGGAAAATTTTTTTCACCCAACGGGTGGTTGGAATCTGGAACGCACTGCCTGAAGGGGTGGTAGAGGCAGGAACCCTCACAACATTTAAGAATTATTTAGATGAGCACTTGAAACGCCATAGTGTTCAAGGCTACGGGCCAAGTGCTGGAAAATGGGATTAGATTGGATGGGTGCTTGTTGGTCGGCGCAGACGCATTGGACTGAAGGACCTCTTTCTGTGCTGTATAAATCTATGACCCTATGACTCAGTGATGGGACTTGGTCTCATGTAAAGCAGGGATAAAGGTACTGCTAGATTCTTTGTTAAAGGTTTTCCGGATGCAAGCAGTGCATGTGACATGCCAGAGATATCTTACTGCTTGAAAACCTCACACTATGCAGTTTCTTGCAGAGAAACAGAAATAATTTTTTTTCTGCATTTGCCCTGAGTGATTTTGGAGGGGAGGTAATGCAAGTGATGTTTTTATTCATTATAACATTGGAAGGGTGCGATAGTACTATGGAAAACATGGCGAAAAGGCTCTTTTATATATTGCCAAGTTAGCTTCTGATGAACTGTACACCTGTTATAAAGATAATTAAGTTCTGCATAACACTTCTATCCAGAATTCCCTGATATTAAGCTCTTTTCATTTTATTCCTGGTATGAGGGCTTTGGCTGGAATGTGACTAAAAATCGAGTAAAGCACATTTTAGTTTCTCAACAGGACTTTCAGTTCAAGATCAAGCGGCGGCTATGAAACCTTACTTCTGTACCTCATCACATGGTTTCATCGATTGATCATTGTATCTCGACATGTTGAACATCAATCATCTCTTTAGGCATCTTGCAACTTTATATCACCG
The DNA here is from genome assembly GCF_036365525.1 of Heterodontus francisci. Taxonomy (NCBI): domain Eukaryota; kingdom Metazoa; phylum Chordata; class Chondrichthyes; order Heterodontiformes; family Heterodontidae; genus Heterodontus; species Heterodontus francisci. The sequence goes on along the minus strand of NC_090377.1, from coordinate 41,791,161 downwards.
ACACTTCGCACAGTTTTATTCTGAGTTTTGTGATAAAATTAAAAGATACATTTTTGTAGAATTTGGATGATCCATGTAAGAATGCAGACTATGATTGTTGTCGATGTAGTCTTTTGTATTATTGCACTGTTTTCCATAATGGGTAATGACACTTTATTGAATGTTTACATCTTAGACATTACCTAGTTCAAACCATCTGTTTTCATTGTTCGCCTCTATACTGGTCAAGAGGGGTGTGTGATGAAATATATGTATAATAGGCTTAATTAGGTAGAATTTAGATATAGTTAATTGAATAAATGGTCAGCTTTCAAGAGCACTGAAATTCCCTTTTAAGAATGTAGAGTTAGACATTTCAAGGTCCCTGTTACAATAGAATGTGAACCAGAAACATCTTTTAAGTTGGGAAATCCATTTCAGCATTTCTGTTGCCAGGGACTTAGAGGATAAACACACATTGAAACATCCTGTGTGACATCAGTAAGAGGTAGCAATAAACTTAATTGATAGGGTTAGTAAAATGTAGACAAATCAACTCAAAAGGTTGTTTCAAGGTATCATAAAAAGACAATTATAGATAATTAAATAACAAATTGAATAGTACAGGAACAAGATGTCAAGTTAACACAATTATAAACATTTTGACCAGATAAATGCTCACAACTTCAAGAGCAGAGTAATTCCAGCAAAACATTAAGTGGAGATGTTAGTTAATGATACTGATAAATCTGGATCTCAAAAGCAGGAAAAAGACACAGAAGGGTAACATCTATATGCTAAAAGGTCATATGATACCTTAGAAAAAGTATAAACATGGGGGTTTCTGAAGCAAAAATTAGAAGTGTTGAATTCCTCATCAATACTTCTCACCCTATGGCTTACTCTGGGAATTTAAGGTAAAAGTTCACTTTAAATTTTGATGGATATTCTAAGATATTTTGCTGTAACATTAGCAGGGTTAAACTTTTGGATACTATTTTAGAAATTAGATTGTGTTACATCTCTTTGTAATCTTTGATATTGTAGTATGCTTTTCCACTTAAAAGTGTATTGCCTGTTCAATTCTTTAATAAATATTTAAAAGTTAGTAAATCATCTCATGTAGAATTCTGTATACAACTACAAGAACCCCCTCTGTGTCTTTTTAAGTGAAGAGATACGTATTGAGAGTTTCCCAGACCCTTATGCTATTGGGATATTTATGACTTAGCCATAATTATTAAAAAAATAGGCTATCTGAAAGATGGTCATATTCTCTGATAGTTTTCTTTCTTTGAGGGAAAACTAGTTCAATTCTTCGGACCCAAATAAGTGTCTAAGAATTTGTCTGGTTTGAACTTAATTAAAGGAGATTCATAGGGATGCACGCCTGATTTGTTTTAGTCCCTATAAGGGGTTAAAGTCATAAATCATTTCACCAAACCCGTGACCTCATCCACCCAGAAGGACGAGGGCAGCAAATGCATTGGAACAACATCACCTGCAAGTTCCCCTCCAAGCCACACACCATCCTGACTTGGAACTATATCGCCATTCCTTCACTGTTGCTGGGTCAAAATCTTGGAACTCCCTTCCTAACAAGACTTTACAACCTTGGTTCACACATGATCAAAAGAGCTGAACTCCAGAGGTGAGGTGAGAATGACCGCCGTTGACATCAAGGCAGCATTTGACTGAGTATGGCATCAAGGAGTCCTAGCAAAATTTGAGTCAATGGGAATCGGAGAACTCTCCGCTGGTTGGAGTCGTACCTAGCGCAAAGGAAGATGGTTGTTGGAGGTCAATTATATGAGCTCCAGGACATCACTGCAGGAGTTCCTCAGGGTAGTGTCCAAGGCCCAACCATCTTCAACTGGTTCATGGACTGCAGCGGTTCAAGAAGGCAGCTCACCACCACCTTCTCAAGGGCAATTGGGGATAGGCAATAAATGCTGGCCAAGCCAGCGATGCTCACATTCCATGAACGAATAAAATAAATAGCCAAAACAAATGCAGACATGTCCATGCAATTGACAGTGATGTGAATAACACGCAGGGTACTGAAGGTGAACAAGCCTTTCACACAGTAACCCTTACACATCAAATGGACATGGTTACATGGAGGGAAGCATTCACTACAATTGACAATGTGCCCAGAGAAAATAGGTCAACATACATTAAGGCTCACTTGATACAGGGGCAAGTGCAAATATTTTGCCCTGCAAATAGTGAAAGACATGTACTTGGCGAGATGGAAAGCCATGATACCACCAACAAAGTACAATGGTACACCAATCAACTGCATAGGTACTTGAGAGCTGAAGTGCTTTGTTTGGTCACAACAGGTTTTCTACATCATTGACTCAGATGGTCCAGCAGTTGCAGACTTGCCAGAATGTGGCGAGCTACAAATCATAACAATCCATGGGATCAGTAGCATGCCAAAGACACATGATCATAACAGGTTTGACCCTATTGAGTCCATCCTAATTTTACAAGGAATGTACCCAGACTGTTTCAACAGAATGGGAGTTTTCAAAAGAGAAGCTGTTCTACATGTGAAGGACGACATGTTTCCTTCTAGATCTGCCAAGGAGATGTACCATCCATGTCATGGACAAGCTGAAAACAAAGCTGGATGCTACGGAGAGGCAAAGAATCATCAGGCGTGTTCAACAGCACACAGTTTTGTGCAGCTCTAAAATCTGTAGTCAAAAATGATCAACATCTGGGTGTGTTTGGACCCCAGAAGGCTAAACAAGGCATTGAAATGCCATCCTCACAAAATTCCCACATTCGAGCTGGATCTGAAATTTGCAAAGGCCAAGTTTTTCCAAAGCTAGATGCAAAGCATGGCCACTGGTCAGTCCATTTCTCTGAAAGTTCACAAGAATTAATTACTTTCAGGACTCCGTTTGGGCACTATCGCTTTTTGCGTCTATCATTCGGTTTATCAGTAAGCCAGGATTTATTTCAGCAACACACCGATCGCATTAGAGAATGTTTCAAGGTTTGTATATATCACTGATATCTCAGTTGTGCGCACCACAAAAGATCAACATGACAGGAATTTACATATCCTGATGAGAAGAGCCAGGAAAGAGGGCCTTTTACTTAATAAGAAATGTGCCATAAACACAAGACACATCAGCTTCTTTGGCTCCATTTATTCAGACACAGGCATTAGACTGGATCTCAGCAAGGTAGAGGATATCCAGTCCGTGCTAAGTCCACAAGACAAAGAAGGCTTTCAAAGATATCTCGGTCTCTTCAATTTCTTAGCTCCTTACATTTCAAATTTCTCTAGTCTTCGATTCTGCGGGAACTCCTCTGAAAGGAAACAGCATTTCTGTGGCATGAGGACCACCAACATGCACACAATTTGTTGAAGCAAATCAACAGATGCACATTTGCAGTAATATGAGCCCAACAAGGATACCATTCTTGAAGATGCCTCACAAAAAGGCATGGGAGCATGTTTGTTCCAGGATGGACGTCCAGTCGCTTTCAGTTGAAAAGGCGTATACCCCACACAGGCCAACTATTCCAATATAAAAAGGGAGACACTAGAACTGGTGTTTGGAATCACAAGGTTTCACACTTTTCTCTTTGGGAAACACTTTTTGTAGTCAAAACAGATCATAAACCATTAGCGATGATCTGGCAGAAGCTGCTCACTAGCGCACCTTCAGGGATTCAAAGACTGTTGATAAAAGTGCAAGGATATGACTGAAGTCAAATTCAAGCCAGGGAATCTACTGGTGACTCTGACGCTTGTAAGCAGTTTACCAAATCACAAAGTGTGAACATCTTCCACTAGATGTCCAAGTTGATGAGGTTGACATCGAGTTAGAGGATGTATATTAGATCAATTTGATGTGTTTCGGGCAGACGAAGCATGAAGAATTATGGGAAGAAACATCAAAAGACCCTTTTTTTGGAGACTCTATGGCAACTCATTATTAAAGGATGGCCTGACCACATACAAAAGCTTCCTGCGAGAGCAACTTTCTGGCCATACTGGAATGAGTTGAACCTTTCTAGTGATGTTATCTTCAAAGGCAGGCAGGTAATAATTCCTCAATGCTTTGCCCAGACATCGTCTCAGTTATATATCAGCCATCTGGGTGTTGAAGTCTAGAAGACTGGCGCCAGAGTCCATCTACTGGCTGGGTATGAACAGTGGTATAGTCATTTGATGCATGCTAGCAGCACCAACCATGCCAGCATAAAGAGCCATTCATTCCTCATGACATCCCTTTGTCAAGGACAGCAACTGATCTCTTCACAATCAAAGGCAACAGTTACTTGGTCATTGATTACTACTCTAAATTTGCGATAATATGTCAATTAAAGGACATTTCAAGCCCATCAGTTGCCAATATCATCAGTGCAATTTTCAGCTTGTTTGGTTCCCCGGAAGGGAGAGTATGGGACAATGGTCTGCAATTCGTTGCCAAGCCATTCCAAGACATGTGCAGGAGATGGGGTGTAAACCATATCACTTCACTGCATTACGCTAGGTTGACCGGCCCAGCAGCGAGGCCGGTACAGACAGTCAAATCATTGATTGCAAAGTGTCATGAAGCAAAACACATCTACTTGGAGCCATACATCTACTCATACCTAAGGGTGACATTAATGACACAGGGCTGCCATCCCCTGCAGAAATCATATTTGGAAGAAAGGATAAGGCACTGCTTCCAAGTCTTAATCTCATGAAATCCTCTTCAATACAAGATAGCCTGCTAGCAAAACAAGATGGGATGAAGACAACACTATATAAGCACAGTTGTGGAATTGCCACCATTACAGATAGGACAAAGTCAGGTTCATTCATCCACAAGAAAAAGTGTGGTTCCCTGCAGAAGTGACCAAAGATTATAATGAGCCAAGATCTTAAGTAACCACCCCCAACAGAGCAGTGCTAAGAAGAAATTGAAGTCGGTCAAGAGAACTAGCGAACAAAACTGACTGACAATCCTACTGCATTGAGAACATGGTCACACTCAGCTCTGCAGAACATAGCAAGAGAAAATGACCAGCGTAACAATCAAGCACAGGATGACTGTCAGAATACACATGAAAGTCAAGCCAAGAAAGCTGAAGTCTAGTTCTCCATCAAGCTACACTGACAAGATCAGGTTGAGTCAATAGATTGCCTGTACGGTTCAGAGACACTTGACTAAAGAACTTAAGTCAATGCATGTGTAAATAGTTTTCAAAGTCATTTCATTCCATTATTTAACGCAAGAAGTGTCAGGAATAAGGGTGATGAACTTAGAGCATGGATCAGTACTTGGAGCTACGATGTTGTGGCCATTACGGAGACTTGGATATCACAGGGGCAGGAATGGATGTTGGATGTTCCAGGGTTTAGTTGTTCAAAAGGAATAGGGAGGGAGGTGGGGGAGTGGCATTGCTAATCAGGGATAGTATCACCGCTGCAGAAAGGGACGTCGTCGAGGAGGGTTTGTCTACTGAGTCATTATGGGTGGAAGTCAGAAACAGGAAAGGAGCAGTCACTTTATTGGGAGTTTTCTATAGACCCCCCAATAGCAACAGAGACACGGAGGAACAGATTGGGAGGCAGATTTTGGAAAGGTGCAGAAGTAACAGGGTTGTTGTCATGGGTGACTTCAACTTCCCTAATATTGATTGGAACCTCCTTAGTGCAAATAGTTTGGATGGAGCAGTTTTTGTCACGTGTGTCCAGGAAGGTTTCCTGACTCAATATGTAGATAGTCTCCCCTCTAGTCGACCTAAGTTGGACTTGGTGCTGGGCAACGAACCAGGCCAGGTGGCAGATCTATCTGTGGGAGAGCATTTCGGTGATAGTGATCACAACTCCCTGACCTTTACTATAGTCAAGGAGAGGGACAGGAGCAGACGGGATGGGAAAATATTTAATTGGGGGAGGGGGAATTACAATGCTATTAGGCAGGAACTGGGGAGCATAAATTGGGAACAGATGTTCTCAGGGAAATGCATGACAGAAATGTGGAGGATGTTTAGGGAGCACTTGCTGCGACTGCTGGATAGGTTTGTCCCGATGAGGCAGGGAAGGGATGGTAGGGTGAAGGAACCTCGGATGACAAGAGATGTGGAACAGCTCAACAAGAGGAAGAAGGAAGCTTACTTAAGGTTAAGGAAGCAAGGATCAGACAGGGCTCTAGAGGGTTACAAGGTAGCCAGGAAGGAACTGAAGAATGGACTTAGGAGAGCTAGAAGGGGACATGAAAAAGTCTTGGCGGGTAGGATTAAGGAAAATCCCAAGGCGTTCTACATTTATGTGAGGAACAAGATGATGGCCAGAGTGAGGGTAGGGCCGATCAGGGATAGTGGAGGGAACTTGTGCCTGGAGTCGGAGGAGGTAGGGGAGGTCCTTAATGAATACTTTGCTTCAGTATTCACTAGTGAGAGGGACCTGGTCGTTTGTGAGGACAGTGTGGAACAGGCTAATATGCTCCAACAGATTGAGGTTAAGAGGGAGGATGTGCTGGAAATTTTGAATGATATGAGGACAGATAAGTCCCTGGGGCCAGACGGGATATACCCAAGGATATTATGGGAAGCGAGGGAAGAGATTGCTGCGCCTTTGGCGATGATCTTTGCGTCTTCACTGTCCACTGGAGTAGTGCTGGATGATTGGAGGGTGGCAAATGTTGTTCCCTTGTTCAAGAAAGGGAATTAGGGATAACCCTGGGAATTAGAGACCAGTCAGTCTTACGTCGGTAGTGGGCAAATTATTGGAGAGGATTCTGAGAGACCGGATTTATGATTATTTGGAAAAGCATAGTTTGATTAGAGACAGTCAGCATGGCTTTGTGAGGGGCAGGTCATGCCTCACAAGCCTTACTGAATTCTTTGAAGATGTGACAAAACACATTGATGAAGGAAGAGCAGTGGATGTGGTGTATATGGATTTTAGCAAGGCGTTTGATAAGGTTCCCCATGGTAGGCTCATTCAGAAAGTAAGGAGGCATGGGATGCAGGGAAAGTTGGCTGTCTGGATACAGAATTGGCTGGCCCATAGAAGTCAGAGGGTGGTAGTAGATGGAAAGTATTCAGCAAGGAGCTCGGTGACCAGTGGTGTTCCACAAGGATCTGTTCTGGGACCTCTGCTCTTTGTGATTTTTATAAATGACTTGGATGAGGAAGTGGAAGGCTGGGTTAGCAAGTTTGCCGATGACACGAAGGTTGCTGGAGTTGTGGATAGTGTGGAAGGCTGTTGTAGGTTGCAACGGGACATTGACAGGATGCAGAGCTGGGCTGAGAAGTGGCAGATGGAGTTCAACCTGGAAAAGTGTGAAGTGATTCATTTTGAAAGGTCGAATTTGAATGCGGAATACAGGCTTAAAGACAGGATTCTTGGTAGTGTGGAGGAACAGAGGGATCTTGGGGTCCATGTCCATAGATCGCTCAAAGTTGCCACCCAAGTTGATGGGGTTGTTAATGAAAGCCAACACCCCATACACCACCTTAACAGGGGGATTGAGTTTAAGAGCCGCGAGGTTATGCTGCAGCTCTATAAGGCCCTGGTTCGACCACACTTGGAATATTATGTTCAGTTCTGGTCGCCTCATTATAGGAAGGATGTGGAAGCTTTAGAGAGGGTGCAGAGGAGATTTACCAGCATGCTGCCTGGACTGGAGGGCATGTCCTACGAAGAAAGATTGAGGGAGCTGGGGCTTTTCTCATTGGAGCGAAGAAGGATGAGAGGTGACTTGATAGAGGGGTACAAGATGATGAGAGGCATAGATAGTGGATAGCCAGAGACTTTTTCCCAGGGCAGAAAGGGCTATCACTAGGGGGCATAATTTTAAGGTGATTGGAGGAAGTTTTCGGGGAGATGTCAGAGGTAGGTTCTTTGCACAGAGAGTGGTGGGTGCATGGAATGTGCTGCCAGCAGTAGTAGTAGAAGCAGATACATTAGGGGCATTTAAGCGACTCTTGGATAGGTACATGGATGATAGGAGAATGAAGGGTAGGTAGTTAGTTTGATCTTAGAGTAGGTTAAAGGTTCGGCACAACATCGTGGGCCGAAGGGCCTGTACTGTGCTGTACTGTTCTATGTATATCGTTTAACTTTTGTGTATTTCCATTTTCGGAAAGGGGGATGTTGTGATATCGCTTTAACAATGTAAGTACTAAGCATCAAATTAAGTGATGTCATTCAGCATGTGATCAGGTAGTTGGAGTTGAGCAAGATACCTAGTTACACATGTAAGACAGAGCTCTCTTATAAATGTGTTACTATACAAATAAAGAATTCACGGTTTATGACCACTCAGCTTAAGATTGTTTGTTTGGTTCCTTATTGCTACATAAACGCAATGACGCAACAAACGCTACTATCTGAGACATGCTCCTCTGGTAGTCCAAGACCCTTTAACTCATCCATTGTCCATTTACCATTGGTCTTTTGACTCATGTGCTTTAATTTGATCCACTTTGGCTATCAATGAGTACTAAGAAATTGCCATTTTTCCTTCTCGCAAAAGTCTACGTGAATTCTTTGAAATGGTCGAGTTGACCATGGCCATGATTGTGAAGGGGTTTTAGGCGGCATATTTCTACAGTTTTGGCAGATGGTACATTTGGTAACCAATGATTCCAGGTCACTGTCTGGACCAGGTTAATAAACAAAACTGCTAGCTATGGATTTCATACTGACTGTTCCTGTGTGTTCAGTATGGAGTTCTGCCATAATCCTATCTGAGAACTAGGTTCTACCACTCTATGACCTCATATAATGCTTCCTTGTTTGCATGACAACGCATTGTGGCGATTGTGGAATGATTTCAGTTCCTCATCTGTACACTTGTCAAATTCTGTCCATCCATTCAATGTCTATTCGTAGACTCTTCTCAACACTGAGTCTTTCTGAGTTTCAGCTGCAGTTTCAGTTGCAGTGATTGGAAAGCCATCATCTACTACTCTTATTGTGAAGATTGCATCTTCATAGCCTACTTCTGAATCTTCACGCAGCAAATGAGATAGCGTCAGTGATAGCATTCTCCTTTGAACTGAAATATTCAACGTTATGATCATACTTTGAGAGAAGTACAAGCTCACTGCCTCATCCTTGACACTGCCATCATCAGTATTGCAGACTTTGGTCCCAGAATAGCTGTTGGGGGTTTATGATCTGTTACTAGCGTAAAGTTTCTATTCAACAAAAACTGGTGAAACCTTTTGATTCCAAGCATTTCCTTTACTCTCTGTGCATAGTTAGTTTCACTCTTGGTCTGGGTACGGGATGCAAATGTTATGGGTTTCTCTTGACCATTATCCATGACACGAATGATCACTGCTCCAACTCCATAGTTTGAAGCATCACATGTTAGCTTCAGGTCACAATTTGTGTCGTAATGAACAAGTAATGCACCACTGGTCAAGCTTCTCTTACATGCATCATAAGCATCTTGTGCTTTAGATCATTCCCATTTTACATCTTTCTTCAACAACTCGTGGCGCTTACACCATTGCAAGCAGAAATTGTGTGTAGCATTGAAGCATGCCTAGAAAAAATTTGAGCTCAGACACACCTTTTGGCTTTGGAGCATTAACTATAGCCTCCATTTCTTTTTCACTGGCTATCATCCTTTTTCATTGATTTTCAAGGTACACTACCTCAGATTGCACAAAGGCACACTTGCTGTTTTTTTCAACTTCACGTTGTGATCATTGAGCCTTTTTAACACTTCATCTAACACTTGAATATTCTCTTCCTCTGTTGCGGTTGCGATCAGTACATCATTCTGATTACACAAGCAATGCAGTACTCCTTGCAAAATCTTATCTGTTGTAGCTTGGAAGATTTTTGGAGAAATTTGTGTTGGAATATGACCCCATGTATGTGTTTATCATGGGATACTGCTGACTCTCTCCATCTATATTGAGTTGCACATAAGCATGGGACAAATCCAACTTTGTGAATAGCTTGGATCCTGCTAATTCTGCATACAAATCTTGAGGTCGGTAGTGGATACTGCTTATTATCCACTCCCTGGTTGATTGTGACTTTGTAGTCCCTGCATAGTCTAACTTGGGCACTACTGCATTTAGGGTTGCCCAATCACTGGACAGTTTTCACTGGCACACCGTTCCTCTCTAGCTTCTTTCGTTCCTCTTCAACCTGGGTTTTGAGAGCATAAGGAACTGGCCCATCCTTGCAATATACTGGTTTCGCATGAGGCCGAATTCGGATATGTGCTTTCACATTGATTTATACCTTGACAGCTATCCTCAAATGTTCCTGTAACTATTGAATAGCTGAAATAGCTTCTTGGCTGTCTCAACTTGGAAAACATAACTTCAGCTTATGAAACAAAGGTTTTAAGCAAGTGAAGCAGGGATTGGGGAAGGAGAGGACAAAAGGGAAGGTGTGTGATAGGTTCGAGGGCAGGAGAGATTAACTGTTATGACTGAGGCAGGAGGAGTGCACTGTTAATTCAGTCCCACTTCTCCACAGTTCACAACATATATTTAAATTTTCCCACTTACCAAAACCATCAGATATCTATTTTTCCCTCCAGAATCAAGCGCACCAACCAGGTTTCTTTAATAAACAACAAAATGATCCATTTATTATAAACCAAATCTTAACCAATAATGAAGTAAACATATGAAAGATTAAAGCCCCTTATTTTTATCCTAGCCCTCACACTGCTGGGTGATGAGACCACAATTTGAATATTTAAATAAATTAAAATTAATTAAAATAACATATGTCGCTTCTAGATGTCCTGCTGCGATCTTTGGTCCAACAGCAGGCATTCCCATGCCTTCGGATCCCCATCCGGGGAAATGAGGCACAACACTGGTGGGGAGGGTGGAGGTAAGTTTCAGTGCGGAGTGGGAAATGGGGTAATATTAAGGTCATGGGTGTAGGGGATGGGGGGGGGGGGGAAGGGTTGTAGTTTATGCAGTTTGGCAGGGGGAATGGTCAGATGGTAATTGTAGGTTTTTTTGGGGGAAGGGTAAATTAAATTGTTAGGGAAATGGGAGAGGGGCAAAAGAAATGTTTTTACTTAATTTAATTCATTCTATCGTTAAATATTTAAATTAGCCGGTAGGGCTAACAGCCCTTCAAAAATGGCGTCAGTGCCCGTGCACAGGCAGCTGATGCCATTACTGGGGACGGACAGCCCACCCCTTCCACGGGATTGTGGGGGGCGGCCCGCCTCAGCTATTTAAATGAGCTGCTGCGCTTGGAATTGGCTCTTTGGTGCATGGCCCACGCAGGTGGGCTGCCATTTTTGAAGCTCGAAAATCCAGCCCATAATCTAGGCAGACACCTAAATGTCATACTGAGGGTGTGCTGCACTTCTGAAAGCTCTGTCTTTTAGATGAGTTCGTAAACCAACGTCACATCAGTTGGCTGTAAACAATTTCATGGTACTAGACAAAGACGAGCAGGGGACTTTTTCAAATGCCCTGGCCAATTTTTATCCCACAATCAGCACTTCCAAAAATAGATTAACTGGTCATTTACCTTAGTGTTGTTTGTGGGATTAGGTTGCGTGCAAATTGTTTGCCATATTTATGAACAAAACACTTCAAAATCTCTATTGGCTTTGAATAACTTTGGTTCCAGAAATGTGAAATATACTGTATAAATGCAAGTTTTTCCTTTCTTGGAGGAAATGCTCATATACTATTTGTCCTTTTAATAGCTTTTCCGACCTGCAACCTTGCTTTTAATATCTGTACACTCACATTCCTAGATCTTGTCGCTCTGCTACTCAGTTGACCATTTTAAGACTTGGGATATATTTCCATTCTCGTTTTTTTTTCCCAAAATATACAACTTTGCATTTATCCCAGTTGAAATGTGCTTACCACAACTACCCAATTCTCTGTCAATTTGTAGTCTTCATGCTTCCTTTTATAATTTCCCATGTTCCTAATTTGGAATTCTTGATACTACTCCCTCTTTGTACATGTCCAAATCATTTATGTCTATATAGAAAATGAAAGGAGTACCTGACAGATCCTTGGGGAACACCACCAGTTGCATCTTGCCAATGTTAGAAACATTCATTTACTCCTACTCACTGCTCTCTATCTTTCAGCCACCCCTTCCTACCACTAATTTAGCTTTAATACTACTGATCGTATTCTGTGTGATACTTTATCAAATATGTTTTCAAATACAACATATCCACTGAATTCCCATTGTTTATCAGTGGTTCAATGTTCAGAGGATGCTTGCAGGGCCTGACTGCTCGGAGGATGCTTGCAGGGATCAGTGCTGCAGCAAAGGATGTTTGCGTCAGGGCTCAGGTGCTGGCGGCCCTTTAAACAGGGCGTTAGCACTTCCTTCTGTGTCAGGTGACAAGGCAGCCACTGACTCAACGCCTGCCGTTAATTGGCGAGCTAGCGTGGGATCGCTATGGGAACAGGAGTTGGAGTGGGCGGGCCTTCACCCGCTTCCCGTTCCGCCTCCCCTTTCATGCCAGGTTCCGTAAAATCCTGACTGCATTGCTAAGGAACAGAGTGGAAAAATATTTGATTTTTCAGCATCGTTAATTGGCAATAGGTCTCACCTGTGATCTCAAATAGTTTGCTACCAAATAAAATGAAAAGGAGGCTGGAGAATAATTAGTAATTTGCAGCACTTTAAGAAAGCAGCTGGAACTCCTTTTATCTGAAAGTGATGGAACATATTCTACCTTTTGATATTCATTTACCATTTATAGCAAGGCCAGATTCAGATCAAAGCTCCTTCTGTTCTGTGACATTCAATTCAGTCTCAAAAGTACCCCTGATACTTCTAACTTTTTCAACTTCTCAGACCAACCATCCAAATGTACTATCTAAATGAGAGTCCAGTTTATGCAGAATCGTGGACTAAATTGTGCTGCAGATCCACAAAATGGTACTGGTTTAGACATACTCAAGATTGTTTTATATTTGATCCATATAGTTAACAATGAGAGGAAGTTTTTATTTGTCTAAGATGGAATACTAAATGAATGTGTATTAACCCATAGTGTGTCAGTCCATCTCAATACTTTTTAAATTATTTTCTCTCCCCTGTACTTAGTCCCACTCTCTCATCAAGATGGATATCAGGTGGTGCACTCTCAAATGCCTGCCAACAATGCTCTATAACTATCTGCCAAGAGATTGTGTGAGACATCTGCCTATGTGGGACCCACCATTTGATTTTCTTTCCCTCTGTACTGAACATCTGAAGATACATATCTGATTAGCTGAAAATAGGCATTCACTTTGCTGATATCTTTGGTAATAAACCATTTCAATGCATGAATTTGTGTAAAAAAAATTAGAAACAGCTGATGGTTCTTTGCTTTATTCATTCTCCGAATGTGGACCTCACTGGCAAATCAGGCATTTATTGCCTATCCCTTTTTTCCCACTTGATACACCTGAGTAGCTGAATAGGACAGTTAAGAGTCAATCAGGCTGGTGTGGGACTGGAATCATGTGGAGGCTAGACAAAGTCAGGATGGCTAAAGGACATTCGTGTATCAGTTGAGTTTTTACAATAATCCAAAGGTATGTTGGACGCTTTTACTGATAATGGTTTATTTTTTAATTTCCAGATTTTTTAAAACCGAATTATAATTCTCAAACTGCCACGATGGAACTTGAGCTTGCATTCTCTGGATTATTAGTCCAGGGTTTGGGATTGCTACTTCAGTAGCAACTGTAACTACTGTATCCTTCTGATATTCTACAATTACTTTTCTTAAAATAATAAATTAACAATTTCAAGCTGGTATGAACAGACTTTTTTTAATTCACTTACCTAAGTAATCTTATTTTTCAATAAACACAGTCCAGTATTTACAACATTCATATGCAGATTAAAAGAAGATATATATCTTCAGAATCTAGATAAGGGTAGCCTCTTCGGAATTAGCTTGTGGTTACTAAAAGTGCATCTAACTCATCTCCCTTGTTTCTGATTTCTTCCATTTTCATCCACTTAATTTTAATATGTTGCAGTTTAATTAAACTTACAGGCTGGGATTTATCCTCTGTTAATTCCCAGTGTTCATAAATCATGAACAGCAAATTAGTGTAATTCCTAGTCATCTCGTTGTTTCCATCCAAAAGAATATGCATTATGCATTTAACTTCAAAATATTTTCAGTGAAGTTTTGAACACAAATTTTATGGGTATCACAAATAACATTTTTATTATCTGCTTATTTAGCCTGGCATAAGTTATTCCTTTTTAAAAAATAAAGTACTGCGATGAGATTCATTAAAAATCTATTCACTAAATGATGGACTCATTGCTTCGTGAAATATGAAAGGACTAAAATGCAGCCATTATCTTTGCATCTGGCACACATCCAGACACATCACACCTTTCAAGGGTGGCCACCTTAAGATCTGACCTCAAAAGCATCAAAGTTTAGTGGTCACATCTTAATCCCAAAAAGTGATGATTGGGTTAAGTAGCCACTTATCTATCCTGAACAATCAAAAATCTGACTGGGCTAAATTTTTGGCCCAAACCCTCCACCTTCCCCGTCGCCCCGCCAAAATGTGGGCAGCGTGTCAATTTCAAGGCGGAGATCCCTGTGCTGGCAAGAATCACCATGGTGGTTAGAGGGTGGGACAAGAGTCCTGCTGTCCTCCCAATTGAGGTCAATTTAGACAGTTTAAAAGCTCGTTAAGAGCTTGTAAGGATTTGAAGTTCTAATTTTTAAAGGGCTGGACAGTTTACCTGCACCTTCAGAGCAGGTCATTTGAAGGGAGGCAGGTACAGAGTCGGGAGCCAGTCATGGCTGACCCAGGGCATCACCCCAGCCCCATAAGAGGGTCAGCTGGGCAAAGGGGCAATGGGCACTTGGTAAGGGAGTGCCCCTGGGGCTGCACAGGTGGTAGGGAAAAGAGGAATAGCATCTGGGATTTGAATAGTCAGTACCCACCCCCACCCCACACCAGCGTCGCAGGGGCAGAAGAGTAGGGAAAGGATGCCAAGGATAATTAGACAGCAGCCACCTGCCCAGAATGAAGGCTCCAGCGGGCAATGGGGACACAGCTCTGATTTGGGGCCTAGTGGAGATGAGGGACAACACCCTCCACAAGTAGGGCAGAACCCCAGGTATCAAAAAGGCACGGGAGAGCAAAGAGGGGGCAGGAAGGCAATGGAGGTCAAAACCTCAACACAGGATCTACCACCGAAGATGGAGCTATATGGAGATGACCAAGACCCAGTGCTGCAGGAGACTGTGACTCCAGGCAGTTGGTCTCAGACATCTGTGCCCTCATTGCCAAAGACCTTGCACCTCACAACATTGGTTGCCATGCCGTGCCAGTGGCCGTCAAAGCCACTGTGGCCTTGAAATTCTTCACTTCTGGCTTCTTCCAAAGGTCAGCTGTAGACCTTAGTGGCATCTCTAAATGGTTGCATACCACTGCATCTGCAGGTCATTGATGCCAGAGCTGGGCAGCACATTCATTTCACAACAGATACAGCCTTGGAGGGACAGAGGGGAGTGGGTTTTGCCTCCATTGCTGGATTCCCCCAGGCTCAGGGCTACATCGATGGCATCCAGTGACTGACCAGTAAAATTCATTAACGGGAAAGGCTTCCATTCCTCCCAACGCCCAACTGTCTGTGACTACAAGAGCTTTCTCCATACGTATGCTTACTTTCCTTCCAGGTGCCATGAGTCCTTCATCCTCCACCAGTCCTGGCTGCCTCAGGTCTTCACTCTAACCCCCCCAAAGTGCGTGGATGGATCCTAGGGGATCAGGGATATCCCTTGAAAAGATGGCTACTGACCCCTCTGCTTCAGCCCCAGACAGAGGCAATACAACCAATGCCACCTACTCAGCACGACAACCATTGAGTAGGCCATTGGGCTTCTAAAGATACAATTCTGTTGCCTGGATCGATTTGGTTGGTGCCCTCCAATACCCTCCTGCAAGAGTCTCGGTCATTGTGTTGGGCTGCTGAGCTCTCCATAACATGACTCTCCAGAGTGGTGTGAACCTTGAGGACAATGAGGCCCTGGAAGGAGACAGCTTATTGGGAAAGGAGCAGGAGGTGAGAGTGGAGGAAGAGGAGACCGAGAGAGGTGCCCCTGCTGCACGATGAAGTGGCTTCCTCCTGCCACCGCCCGGGAAGAGGAATTCCCTCCTCTCCATGACAACTTCCAGCATTAGATTAGGGAGGCAGTGGCGTAGTGGTATTATCACTGGACTAGTAACCCATAGATCCAGGGTATTGATCTGGCGACATGGGTTTGAATCCCAACACAGCAGAAGGTGGAGTTTGAATTTAATTAATATCTCTGGAATTAAAAGCTAGTGTAATGATGGCCATGAAACCATTGTCGATTGTTGTAAAAACCCATCTGGTTCACTAATGTCCTTTAGGGAAGGAAATCTGCTGTCTTTACCTGGTCTGGCCCACATGTGACTCCAGACCCACAGCAATGTGGTTGACTCTGAGATGAATTAACTGAAATGGCCTAGCAAGCCACTCAGTTGTACCTAACTGCGACATAGTCAATAAAAAGGAATGAAACCGAACGGACCACCTAGCATTGACCTAGGCACCGGAAGCAACAACGGCAAACCCAGCCCTGTTGACCCTGCAAAGTTCTCCTTACTAACATATGAGGGCTTGTGCCAAAGTTGGGAGAGCTGTCCCACAGACTAGTCAAGCGACATCCTGACATACTCATACTCTCAGTATCATACCTTACAGACAAAGTCCCAGACACTGCAATCACTATCCCTATGTATATCCTGTTCCGCCAGCAGGACAGACCCAGCAGAGGTGGCGGGACAGTGGTCTACAGTAGGGAGGGAGTTGCCCTGGGAGTCCTCAACATCAACTCCGGACCCCATGAAGTCTCATGGCATCAGGCCAAACATGGGCAAGGTAACCTCCTACTGATTACCACATACCACCCTCTTTCAGCTGATGAGTCAGTACTCCTCCATGTTGAACACCACTTGGAGGAAGCACTGAGGGTGGCAAGGACACAAAATGTACTCTGGGTGGGGGACTTCAATGTCCATCACCAAGAGTGGCTCGGTAGCACCACTACTGACCGAGCTGGCCGAGTACTAAAGGACATAGCTGCCAGACTGGGCCTGCTGCAGGTGGTGGGGGAACCAACATGAGGGAAAAACATACTTGGCCTTTTCCTCACCAATCTGCCTGCCACAGATGCTTCTGTCCATGACTGTATTGGTAGTAGTGACCACCGCACAGTCCTTTTGGAGACGAGGTCCCGCCTTCAGATTGAGGATACCCTCCATCATGTTGTGTGGCACTATCACCGTGCAAAATAGGATAGATTTCGAACCGATCTAGCAATGCAAAACTGGGCATCCATGAGGTGCTGTGGGCCATCAGCAGCAGCAGAATTGTACTCAGCCACAATCTGTAACCTCATGGCCTGGCATATCCCCCACTCTACCATTACCATCAAGCCAGGAGACCAACCCTGGTTCAATGAAGAGTGCAGGAGGGCATGCCAGGAGCAGCACCAAGCTGGTGAAGCTACAACCTAGGACTACTTGCATGCCAAACTGCATAAGCAGCATGCAACAGACAGAGCTAAGTGATCCCATAACCAACGGATCAGATCTAAGCTCTGCAGTCCTGCCACATCCAGTCGTGAATGGTGGTGGAAAATTAAACAACTAACTGGAGGAGGTGGCTCCACAAATATCCCCATCCTCAATGATGGGGGAGCCCAGCACATCAGTGTGAAAGATAAGGCAGAAGCTTTTGCAACAACCTTCAGCCAGAAGTGCCGAGTTGATAATCCATCTCTGCCTCCTTTTGAAGTCCCCAGCATTACGGATGCCAGACTTCAGCCAATTCAATTCACTCTGCGTGATATCAAGAAACGACTGAAGGCACTGGATACTGCAAAGGCTATGGGTCCTGACAATATTCGGCAATAGTACTGAAGACCTGTGCTCCAGAACATGCTGCACCCCTAGCCAAGCTGTTCCAGTATAGCTACAACACTGGCATCTACCCTGCAATGTGGAAAATTGCCCAGGTATGTCCTGCACATAAAAAGCAGGACAAGTCCAACCCATCCAATTACCGCCCCATCATTCTACTCTCAATCATCAGTAAAGTGATGGAAGGTGTCATCAACAGTGCCATCAAGCAGCACTTGCTTAGCAATAGCCTGCTCAGTGATGCTCTGTTTGGGTTCCGCCAGGGCCACTCAGCTCCTGACCTCATTACAGCCTTGGTTCAAACATGGGCAAAAGAGCTGAACTGAAGAGGTGAGGTGAGAGTGACTGCCCTTGACATCAAGGCAGCATTTGACCGAGTATGGCATCAAGGAGCCCTAGCAAAGCTGGAGTCAATGGGAATCAGGGGGAAAACTCTTTGCTAGTTAGTCATACCTAGTGCAAAGGAAGAAGGCTGTGGTTGTTGGAGGTCAATTATCTGAGCTCCAGGACATCAATGCACGAGTTCCTCAAGGTAGTGACCTAGGCCCAACCATCTTTAGTTGCTGCATCAATGACGTTCCCTCAATCGTAATGTCAGAAGTGGTGATGCTCGCTGATTGCACAATGTTCAGCACCATTCGTGACTCCTCAAATACTGAAGCAGTCCATGTAGATTTTTTTTTATTTAGAGATACAGCACTGAAACAGATCCTTGGGCCCACCGAGTCTGTGCCGACCATTAACCACCCATTTATACTAATCCTACACTAATCCCATATTGCTACCACATCCGTCCCTATATTCCCCTACCACCTACCTATACTAGGGGCAATTTATAATGGCCAATTTACCTATCAACCTGCAAGTCTTTTGGCTGCGGGAGGAAACCGGAGCACCCGGAGGAAACCCACGCAGATACTGAGAACTTGCAAACTCCACACAGGCAGTACCCAGAATTGAACCCGGGTCGCTGGAGCTGTGAGGCTGCGGTGCTAACCACTGCGCCACTGTGCCGCCCCTAAATTGAATTTAGTTTTCACTATCTACCATGGTGGGATTTGAACCCATGTCCCCCAGAGCATTAGTCTAGGCAGCAGGATTACTAGTGCAGGAACATTACCATTACGCCACTTCCTCCCCTTTATGCAGCAAGACCTGGACAATATCCAGGCTTGGGCTGATATGTGGCAAGTAACATTTGTGCTAGGCAATGACCATCTCCAGCAAGAGAGAATCTAACCATCTCCCCTGAACATTCAATGGCATTACCATCGCTGAATCCCCTACTATCAACATCCTGGAGACTACCATTGACCAGAAACTGAACTGGATATAAATACCGTGGCTACAAGAGCAGGTCAGAGGCTAGGAATCCTGCAGTGAGTAACTCACCTCCTGACTCCCCAAAGCCTGTCCACCATCTACAAGGCACAAGTCAGGAGTGTGATGGAATACTCTCCACTTGCCTGGATGGGTGCAGCTCCAACAACATTCAAGAAGCTCAACGCCATCCAGAACAAAGCAGCCCACTTGATTGGCACACCATCCACAAACATTCACTCCCTCCACCACCGATGCACAGTGGCAGTGTAGTGTGTACCATCTACAAGATGCACTGCAGCAACACACCAAGGCTCCTTAGAAAGCACCTTCCAAACCCACGACCTCTACCACCTCGAAGGACAAGAGCAGCAGATGCATGGGAACATTACCGCCTGCAAGTTCCCATCCAAGTCACACACCATCCTGACTTGGAACAATTTTGCCGTTCCTTCACTGTCGCTGGGTCAATATCCTGGAATTCCCTTCCTAACAGCACTGTGGGTGTACCTACCTCACATGGACTGCAGCGGTTCAAGAAGGCAGCTCACCACCACCTTCTCAAGGGCAATTAGGGATGGGCAATAAATGCTGGCATAGCCAGTGACGCCCACATCCCATGAATGAATTAAAAAATCATTAAAAAAAAAAGACCCAGGTTTGCATTTTTGAAGCAAGGGGCTGCCCTGCCCCTACTGCCAGGTGTGCAGCTTCCAAGTGGCATCTTGTTTCCTTCTGGTGCTGTGGAATGCTTTGGCACAAACCACAGATCTCTCCCTCAGGATAACCAGCTGCCATGGGATGTCTAAATGAGTCCCACACTTCATCTGAACCACTTCTGTTCTTTCCCCCACTTGCTGTAATTGGACAGGAAACCCATCTCTATACCAATTAAGGGCTCAGCCCTGTGAAAATCTTAACCTAAGTCAATTTCCCACTGGAGGCGGGTTTCTGACCACACCACCCCGCCCCCCCCACCCAGCCCCAAAAAAAACGCAGCTCCTGTTTCCCATCTCTTTGGCGAAAATTCAGCCCACTGACTGAGAAAGAAATAGAAAAAAATACCATCAGAAAATCAAGCTGATCTTTTTTTTTTTTGCTCATGTAGTTAGCCATTCCCAAAGCAGTAAATACCTCAAAGCCATCGAATCAAATCATTCAATTAGTTTCTGCACACTCTTCAGTTATCATTATCTTTTTTCATTCAGGTCATTATATACACAGCTAAAAATAACATTTGTTCATGCGCTTCAATCTGCTTCTGTGAAATGACAATACCCAGAGTTTACTTTGAGACCCAGGCGGAGCATTAATAAATAGATACTGTAAGGTGTAAATGATGGAAAAACACCAAAAATGTGATAGTGGGGATAAAATTCTGCAGAGTTTCCACCAGCTTTCTGCTATAACACTGGCAGAACCATCAGGAATCGGTTGAAAACAGCTGTCTCTGCCACTTTCTGGGAGTTTCACTCCTCCTATCAGTCATTACAGGATACCCGTGGAACACAGGACTTTTAGCCCCTTCTGTTGACCGAGCAAGACACTCAGTTATATGAAACCAATAGTCGAAGTTCAAGAAGAAGACGACCAACCATCATCGTGTCATAGCAACTAAAGTTGGGCAATAAATGGCAGCCTTGCCAGTGACACTCACATTCTGTAAATTAATGTAAAAAAAATTCTGGATTGTACACCTTTACAGGCTGAACATTTGTTCCCCATTAGATTTAAATCTGTGGGAGTAGAATTGTCTGATAATCTGTCTACCTTTTGTGTCGTAAGAAACATAAGCAAGAACATAAGAACTGTCAAGGTCAAGAGAAGACTGACGCGCATTTGATAATCTATAAACTGTGGCGCCAGTACACTTGATCCTGAAGAGATTAAATAACAAAATATTAAGCACCGTGGAGTCAGAAAATAAATAAGTTAAAAGTTTAGGCAGCAATTGAAAAAATGAACTGTTTAATCCTCCAGAGAAGTGTTACACATACCCATTTGTGCTGTACAACTGAAACCAAATTTGCCAGGCTCTGGAGACTGGCGCATAAATATACATGTGCATTTTAAAATGAGTTAAACATAACTAACCGTGAAGAAAAACTGGAGAGCTATTTTATAACAACGAACAAAGAACAGTACAGCACAGGAACAGGCCATTCGGCCCTCCAAGCCTGCGCCGGTCTTGATGCACTTCTGCACTTCCGGGGCCCATATCCCTCTCTTCCCTTCCTATTCATATATTTGTCAAGATGTCTCTTAAACGTCGCTATCGTATCTGCTTCCACCACCTCCCCTGGCAGCATGTTCCAGGCACTCACCACCCTCTGTGTATAAAAAAAAAAACTTGCCTCGCACATCCCCTCTAAACTTTGCCCCTCGCACCTTAAACCTATGTCCCCTAGTAATTGGCTCTTCCACCCTGGGAAAAAGCTTCTGACTATCCACTCTGTGCATGCCGCTCATAACTTTGTAAACCTCTATCATGTCGCCCCTCCACCTTCGTCGTTCCAGTGAAAACAATCCGAGTTTTTCCAACCTCTCCTCATAGCTAATGTGCTCCAGACCAGGCAACATCCTGGTAAACCTCTTCTGTACCCACTCCAAAGCCTCCACATCCTTATGGTAGTGTGGCGACCAGAATTGCACGCAATATTCTAAGTGTGGCCTAACTAAAGTTCTGTACAGCTGCAACATGACTTACCAATTTTTATACTCTACGCCCCGACCGATGAAGGCAAGCATGCCGTATGCCTTCTTGACTACCTTATCCACCTGCGTTGCCACTTTCAGTGACCTGTGGACCTGTACGCCCAGATCTCTCTGCCTGTCAATACTCCTAAGGGTTCTGCCATTTACTGTATACTTCCCACCTACATTAGATCTTCCAAAATGCATTAGCTCACATTTGTCCGGATTAAACTCCATCTGCCATTTCTCCGCCCAAGTCTCCAACCAATCTATATCCTGCTGTATCCTCTGACAATCCTCATCATTATCCGCAACTCCACCAACCTTGTGTCGTCCGCAAACTTACTAATCAGACCAGCTACATTTTCCTCCAAATCATTTATATATACTACAAACAGCAAAGGTCCCAGCACTGATCCCTGTGGAACACCACTAGTCACATCCCTCCATTCAGAAAAACACCCATCCACTGATACCCTCTGTCTTCTATGACCGAGCCAGTTCTGTATCCATCTTGCCAGCTCACCTCTGATCCTGTGTGACTTCACCTTTTGTACCAGTCTGCCATGCGGGACATTGTCAAAGGCTTTACTAAAGTCCATATAGATAACATCCACTGCCCTTCCTTCATCAATCATCTTCGTCACTTCCTCAAAAAACTCAATCAAATTAGTGAGACACGACCTCCCCTTCACAAAACCGTGCTGTCTCTTGCTAATAGGTTCGTTTGCTTCCAAATGGGAGTAAATCCTGTCCTGAATAATCTTCTCTAATAGTTTCCCTACCACTGACAAGGCTCACCGGCCTATAATTTCCTGGATTATTCTTGCTACCCTTCTTAAACAAAGGCACAACATTGGCTATTCTCCAGTCCTCTGGGACCTCACCTGTAGCCAATGAGGATGCAAAGATTTCTGTCAAGGCCCCAGCAATTTCTTCCCTTGCCTCCCTCAGTATTCTCGGGTAGATCCCATCAGGCCCTGGGGACTTATCTACCTTAATGCTTTGCAAGACACCCAACACCTCCTCCTTTTTGATAATGAGATGACTGAGACTATCTACACTCCCTTCCCTAGGCTCATCATCCACCAAGTCCTTCTCTTTGGTGAATACTGATGCAAAGTACTCATTTAGCACTTCACCCATTTCCTCTGGCTCCACACATAGATTCCCATCTCTGTCCTTGAGTGGGCCAACCCTTTCCCTAGTTACCCTCTTGCACTTTATATACGTATAAAAAGCCTTGGGATTTTCCTTAATCCTGTTTGCCAATGACATTTCATGACCCCTTTTAGCCCTCCTAATTGCTTGCTTAAGTTCCTTTCTACTGTGTTTATATTCCTCAAGGGATTCGTCTGTTCCTAGCCTTCCAGCCCTTACGAATGCTTCCTTTTTCTTTTTGACTAGGCTCACAATATCCCGTGTTATCCAAGCTTCCCGAAACTTGCCAAACTTGTCTTTCTTCCTCACAGGAACATGCTGGTCCTGGATTCTAATCAACTGACATTTGAAAGACTCCCACATGTCAGATGTTGATTTACCCTCAAACAGCCGCCCCCAATCTAAATTCTTCAGTTCCTTCCTAATATTGTTATAATTAGCCTTCCCCCAATTTAGCACCTTCACCCGAGGACTACTCTTATCCTTATCCACAAGTACCTTAAAACTTATGGAATTATGGTCACTGCTCTTGAAATGCTCCCCCACAGAAACTTCGACCACCTGGCCGGGCTCATTCCCCAATACCAGGTCCAGACATGTTGAGTTTATCCCTGGTTCTATGAGCTGAATAATTTCAGTAAGTAGCTGGTTGCGGCAGTTGAGCTCTTGAAGTGCAATGGACGTCTTTATGTATTGTTACGGATAAGTGGTAAGGGGTGTGGGTGGTTCCCTCTGTTAACCTCCCAACTGACAGCAATCATGTTTTGTTTAAAATGAAGAGCTAGTCCCTGAGTGTTTTTATTTTAGAGTCAAATGAACAGACAAATGACAGGTTTTCTCATAGGTTAAAAAAATAATTATTTTATAAGGTGCCACATCAAAGGTTATTAAGGAAAATAAAAGCTTATGGTGTAGGGGGTAACATTTTAGCCTGGACAGGAGATTGGCTAGCTAACAGGAAACAGAGAGTAGGCATAAATAGGTCATTTTCTGGTTGGCAAGTTGTAACAAGTGGTGCGCCACAGGGATCTGTGCTGGGGCCTCAACATTTTACAATCTATAAACATGACTTAGATGAAGGGACTGAAGGTATGGTTGCTAAGTTTGCTGATGACAGAAAGATAGGTAAGAAAGTAAGTTGTGAAGAGGACATGAGGCTACAAAGGGATACAGATAGGCTAAGTGAGTGGGCAGAGTATAATGTGGGAAAATGTGGAATTATCCATTTTGGCAGGAGGAGTGAAAAAGAAGCATACTATCTAAATGGTGAGAGATTGCAGAGCTTTCACATGCAGAGGGATCTGGGTGTCCTAGTGCATGAATCGCAAAAGGTTAGTATGTAGGTACAGCACGTAATTAGGAAAGCTAATAGAATGTTATCATTTATTGCGAGGGGAATTGAATACAAAAGCAGGGAGGTTATGCTTCAGCTATACAGGGCATTGGTGAGACCACATCTGAAGTATTATGTACAGTATTGGTCTCCTTGTTTAAGGAAGGATCTAAATGCATTGGAAGTAGTTCAGAGAAGGTTTACTAGACTAATACCTGGAATGGGCGGGCTGTCTTATGAGGAAAGGTTGGACAGGCTAGGCTTGTATCAGCTGGAGCTTAGAAGAGTATGAGGTGACTTGATAGAAACATATCAGATTCTGAGGGTTCTTGGCAAGGTGGATGTGGAAAGGATGTTTTCTCTTGTGGGAGAATATAGAACTAGGGGGTCATGTTTAAAAATAAGGGGTGGCCCATTTAAGACAGAGATGAGGAGAATTATTTTCTCCCAGAGGATTGTGTGTCTTTGGAACTCTTCTTCAAAAGGCGGTGGAAGCAGGATATTTGAATATTTTTAAGACAGAGGTAGATTCTTGATAAGTAAGGGGGTGAAAGGCTATTGGGGGTAGGTGGGAATGTGGAGTTGAGTTTACAATCAGATCAGCCATGATCTTATTGAATGGCCGAGCAGACGCGAGGGGTCAAGTGGCCTACTCTTGTTCCTAATTTGCATGCTCATATGTTTATGCAATTCCCAAAATGTTCACAATCTCACCCACACACACATTCACTCACACGCATACACAAGTTTAGATAGATAGAGGAAAAGGGTTAGTGTTTTAAAGTGAGTTAGGTATTCATGGTTTATAATAAGCCTCCTGGATTTTCTCAGGAGGACATTCTCTTTTAAAGGTTCAGACCTGGGTGTTTGTAGTCTTGAACATGTTGAGGTGTTGTAGATATTTAATTGGTTAAACTTCAGACTGGAGGTGGTGGTCACTTTAATTTCTCTGCTGCAGCAAGTTGAAGTGTAGAATTAGCTACAGGGCTTCCTTCTTATTTGGTTGGATCCCTTTCCCAGTCTCTGGCTGGACTGCTTTTGGTGATGTTGGTTTGAACTCCCCTCTCTCTCCACAGGGCTAAGTTTTTTTTTTAAGGACAAGATCCATCACATTAGAGTTTATGTTCGGAGATACATGACCTTTTCCCTTGGTGTGACCACACAATGGACCAAGATGTGGAATCCATTGCTATCTATTGATGTTTGGATGGGTACCATTCTGTTGTGATGTGGCTACTTCACACCTATTCCTCCTGGTTTTGTTGTAAGACATTCATCCTGAGGTTGGGGGTGGTGGGGTTAAGACAATCACCTTCTTTGTCTCAGAAGAAACCCATTCAATTCAGGATTGTTTCTTGATCTTTTCACGATGGGTGTAGTTGACATCTCTTAGTCTGGAATATATCCTCTGTCTTTTTGAGACAGTGAGGCAGTTTTTGAATACGTAGGCCAGGTCATTTGACCTTTGGCTGTCATTTTTGCAGCATATTGTCCCCTTTTGAAAGGAAAATCAATTTCAAAGAATCCACATTGATTGAAGTTGGTCTCTTTAAAAGTTAGGAATATGTTATTTCTTTACTGGGCATAACAGTATGCTGTAGAAATCAATTAAAGGGCGTGAAATGTTCATAAAGAAATTAGAGCTGATTCTGGGAAGATGCTGAATGAAGGCTGGACACTATTCTGTAAAGAGAGAAAGAAAAATTAGGAAGAGAATAAACAATGGACAAGTGTATGCACTTTCTACTGGTCAACTCAAGAATGGATTTCTAAACTAAGTCACCAACTTGGCAAACATTTGGTCAGGGGTGCTCTGAAAATGCAGGGGACGTAGAAGCACTGTTCCCTCTAAGATGTGCGGGTGCGAAGCTGTGCAGCAATCGGGAATGCATCACACAGGGAACAAACAGGCCATGCACTAACAACGTTCCCTTTTAGATGCACACATGTGCAGCTACATGTCAACTTTAAAGGGACTGCTCAGTGCAACAATCACAGCAGAAGGCAGAGCGAACAGAAGTTAGAGGGAACATTGACTAGAAAGGTATACATCCATATTTTCCCGCTCCAGAAAAATTAAATCAAAATGACCTATGTAATTCACTTATTTCAGAGATTTAAAAAATATATAACTACCATTTATTACGCTGAGTCAATATATGGTATAATTAGCCTGTAAGCTAATCAATGAGCTGTTAAATTGATCGGAAACTGCCCGCTAATTGCAATGGTGTTCATGAGATAGATTTTTCAAAAAATATCCTGACTATTTTGGTTACTTCTCTAACGAAAATTTCCTTTGAATTGAGAGGCAAATCCATAGCAAGTATGGAACACCAATGTAGCTCACACTTGCTTTGTATCTTAATTGGGAAAAGCAAAATAATGATGATCACTTGTATGGATTTGATGACTTGAGAATGATTTGATGCATTTGCCTGAATATTAATGGGAATGCCACAAATCAATGTTTATGTTAGTGCATCACGATTAGGGATGACCTGGTGGGTGGGTTGTATACAATACAGCTTGATGTCTTGGAATATTGTACATTTAGAAAGAAATGAACAAAGTAATTTGGGATAGTCTTGTGGAAGTACTGAGGCATAAATTGTAGTATAAGGACATGTAAGGGTTAATGCTGGAGACAGTGAGAGCAATGCCCCCCCTCCCGCACTGTAATGGTGCTGATGTCACAGGTACATGGTAATGGGCTGGAAAAGAAGAAAGTGGCAGCTCGAAGGATGCTAGCTAAGGAGGCTTGAGGACAGTGTAAATAGGAATGTGGAAATAATAAAAGTTATTAGTTGACCTTATCCAGACTCTGAAACTTTCTCAATAATGCCGTAGCTATGCTGCAACTACAACAACAACCCAACATAAATGAGTTGGAAATGGAGACAGAAATTAAGATATCTTAGTTCAGAGGCAAAACAAAATTGTGGGGGTAGGAGAGTGGTCAGGGCTGTAAATAACAAGGTACAAGCAGACCAAACACTGAAGGATCTGGCCAGATGAAGAGATGAGGCAGATGGCATTTAATATGGGAAAAATCCAAGAGTACAGGACTGTGGAGGTCGAATACGCAGTCAGAGTATGAGTAGACTACACGAGGAGCATGTTTGCAGAGCTCGTCCTGTACAGTCCAGGCAGCAGAAACATTGCTGAAGCGTGCCGACAGGCTGGTCAATTACAGTTTTGATGGAGTCATGGCTTTTATTGCAGGCCACCTCTGTTTGTTTGTAGCGGGTTCCCGACACAAGTCATGAGCCATTTCTGATCAGGATACTCCTTGTTGCCCAGTAACTAACTTGTGACCTGACAGCCTGTTTGGAATAAAGGCAACACAGAGGACTGGCACAGGATGAATGTATCATGACTGCTGCCAGGAAGCCAGGACTGCATACTGCGCTGCTTGTGGTCACAAACAAGCTGGAAATCAGTGAGTGGAATCACTTTCTATGAAAAAAAAATTCCAGCTTGATGATGGGGAACATGCAGGGCAATGTGAATGCAACATGTGGCTCCTTGGACCCGGGTGAAGCCTAGTACTAACTCAAAATTAAAACCAAGGCAAAGCTGGCGATACTAGGACAGGTGATTAAAAGCTTGGTCATAGCAGCAGGCTGTAAAGAGGGACTTAAGGGAGAAGAGAAGGGTGACGTGACTAAGAGGGAATTTCAGAGCTTTGGGTCTAGATAGCTGAAGGCACAGCCTTCACATCAATAGTGGAACAAAGGGAGTGGGAGATGCAAAAGAGGTCAGAGTTGGAAGACGCAGAAAAGGGTTTTCAAATTTATGAAATCTATCTTATTCAAGACAGTAACTGAAGTGGACAGCAGTTCAAATCACTCACTCCATGTGATGTTTTCTTTTCCCCCTTTCATGAAGATATCATGAGTTACAGCATTCTTTGGCACTGAGGAACATAGGAACAGGAATGGGCCATTTAGCCCCTCAAGCTTGTTCTGCCATTCAATGAGGTCATGGCTGATCTGTGATCTAACTCCATATACCGGCCTTTGCTTCAAATCCCTTAATACCTCTGGTTAACAAAAATCTATCAATTGCCGATTTAGCATGAGCAATTGATCTAGCATCAATTGCCATTTGCAGAAGAGAGTTCCGAGCTACTTCCACCCTTAGGTCTGGATTTTGTTGAGCTCCTGATGCCTGGTTCCATGGCAGGGTGGTGCCGGAAGATCACAGTGGCCTGCCACAGAGATTGCTGGGATTGCTGGGCCCGATCTTCCCAACAGCGGCAAAGCTGTGTGACAGACCCCCTGCCGTGTGGCGACGTGGCCCAGCTTTAAATATTGAAATAAAGGAAATGAATACATTAACATGCCATTCCTCACCATCCTGCCAGCTGTCCACGATCATCCGTGCGATGGCCGGCATTCACGTGCCTTTACTTTCCCGTCCAGGGAAAGCTGGTGCCACCGAGGTGGGGAAGGGGGGAACTTAGGATTTTTAGTGAAGTTGGGGGGCGGTGGGCGGTGGACGGGGTCAACTCTGCATTTCTAGTGTGGAGTGGGGAAGGGGCGACCTCTGCACTTTGTGCAGTTGGAGTTTGGGAAAGGTCAAATCTTCAATGTAAGTGTTTTTTGGGTGGGGGGGGGGCTAACGGGGCGGCCATTTATTTAAGTTGTATTGTGGGAGGGTGTACAGGTCAGAGATGTATTTGCAATTTAGTGGGCAGGGGGTACGGGATTCAACTGTGCAAGTCTGGTAGCCCTTTAAAAATGGCGCCACTGCCTGCGCAGAGACAGCTGATGCCGTTCATGGCATCTCAGAGCCCACCCCCACAATGTGATTTGGGGGAGGGGTGGTGGGCTGCCCTGCATATTTAAATGAGCCTCCATGCGCTACATCGCGGTGGTGTGGTGGCGTGCGGCCCACCATTTCTTTCACCCGCTGCTGCTTCTGGTGGCGGGGAAATAAAATTCAGCCCTTAGCGTGTCGAAGTGTTTCCTAATTTCACTTCTGTTAACCTACTGGAATATTTAAATATTTAAAGAAAGAGTAGATGAAATTAAATAAATACATCTCCTTTGTGCCTGCCAGCCGCCACCACCTCCCGCCCCCCCCCCCCCGCATAACAAATAAATTAATTGCCCCTTTCCCCCCCCCCAACTAAATACACCTTTACCATCTGAACTCCCCCCACCCCGCCAATCAACTGCACAAACATTAAACTATAACTCTTCCAACCATCCCCTATACCCATGATGATTTAACTCTGCTTCACCCCCTCCACCTGCCGCACTGAGAAACCTACCTCCATCCCCCCCCCCCCCAACCCCACCACCGTTGTGTCTCGTTTCCCCGGACGGGGATCGAAGGTGTGGCAGTGCCCTCTGCCGGAGTGAAGATCGTGGCAGGACATCAGGAGGCGACGGGATAGTAATTAATGCAGGTATTTTAATTTATTTAAATATTTAAATTGCGGTCCCATCGCCGAGCGGCAGGGGGATGCCACCATGAGGCCTCACCACTGCCGGCAATATTGGGCCGGGCCCTGATGGTGTCGAGGTCCCCGTGGCGGGCCTCATCTGGGGCCATCTTCAGGCACCCCACCCCCCCACCCCCCAGTCCAGCCACGGATTCCGACATCTAGGACTCTATAAAAATCCAGCCCCTAGTTTTCCCCATTCCCGTTCACGAGGAATATAAAATACCCATTCCTCGTTTGAAATACAATCCATTTTTTATTTGCATCACTCTGGAAAAGTGTTTAGATGGGTTTGCAATTGATGTCACTCTTTCTGATCATAACTATGATTCACAGTTTTGACAGCTCTAACTTGCCCTGAAATTCAGTGCACCTGGCATTCTTGATGCTGGACCTTAATCTGCTTGATGCAGCAGAAGTTGTCTATTTAAAAAAAAATAAATAAATGCAGTTGTGAATAACAAGGTAGATGGTATTGCTTATTGTTTTCAGTGTACCATTTATGGGAGATAAATCATGTATTGGTTTGGTACTATTAATGTGAGTGATGGTACTGTGCTTACATTGTGGAAATCCTGTCGGTCTTCACCACATTTTTCATTTTTCTTTTATGTTGGAATTAAAAAAACAAAACAAAAGGCATTTATATAGCACCTTTCACAAGCATTTTGGGATGCCCTGAGTTTCACAGCCAATTAAGGACTTTTTGAAATGTAGTCACTGTTTTAATGAAACACAGTAGCCAATTTGCACACAACAAGGTCAGCTAAACAACAATGAGATATTGATCTCATCTACTTTAGTGGTAATACAACACAATCCTGGCAACACAACCCTTTCAAGGGGTGTTGTCCTAGCATATATTCCCAACCTTTTTCCTTTTTTTTAGGTGTTTTCACTCTGTCCTAGGTATTAGTAGATTTTTCATATTTTACCTGGGCTGTTTATTCCTCCATTACTGGTTCTATAATGGTTGATTCTGGATGGAAAAGTGCTAGGCCCGTCATATAACCGTGAGATTGCATGTTACTAGAGAAGGGGTCAGATCACACTCGATTTAGGGAGGTTAGGTCATATTTCTCATTATGCTCTCTGCATGTTTTTCATATGAGAGACAGTCAGAAGGTGGGATATCTGTAAGACAAATTGTAATCATCATTTTTTTCTCTCTAACTGAAATTGGTAATGACCCAGAACTTGCTATCAAGGAGGGTGGTAGAAGCGGAAATGATCAAAGATTTTTAAAGGAAATTGGATGGGCAGTTGTGGGAAATAAATTGGCATGGCTACAGGGATAGAGTGAGGGAATGAGACTGACTGGATTCTTCGACAAAGAGCTGGCATAGACTCGATGGGTCGAATGTCCTCCTTTAGTGCTGTGGACTCTTTGACTCTAAGACCGTTGTTTATTTTGGTTCCAGGAAATATATCTGTTCAACAATACACTCTTATAGATAGATTTGCATGTATATTACATGGCCTAAAGGTGCCCAAAGTGCTTGACAGCCAACAAAGTACTTTCAAAATGTAGTCACTGTTGTAATGTAGGAAATGCAGCAGCCAATCTTTCACACTGCAAGGCCTACAAAACAATTCAATGGATAAATGTAATACTGCTATTGTGAAATTTATATATTTTTGCATTTTTGTCCTTTAACTTTTTTTGCCTATTTTGTACATTATCAATTTCAGCTTGTTACAACAAGGTGAGGAAGGGGTCTAGGGCTCCACTTTCGGCATTTTCCTGGTCTGGCTGCATCACGCAGGCAAGAATGAGGCATATATAATTTTTTCATATGAACAGTGATTTTAAATTTGCTAGGAAAAACAGAAGGCTTATTAAAAGGGCGGCCAGACACTGAGCTGAAAAACATTTGCTTATGGAGACAAAAGGACCATTCTCTGACACATTCAACCCACAATGGATTTTGATCATCAGACATTGAAGGTATAAGGAAGAGCATTCCAGAGACTGCTAAGGTGATACAATCCACAGAAACCAGGACTGGTCACATGACTAATGGGCTGGTCCAGGTTTTTTTTGAACAAGCCAGAGTTTTTGAACAGAAAGACTGTTTGCTGCTGGAGTGAGAAGACCTCTCCTGTCTGCTCCCATCTTTTTCTCAAGCCTCTGGACCCACTGAGAATACATGAACTCCAAGAGAGAAAAGTCTCTTACATCGAACAAAGTTTAAGAAGAATACTGGGCTCCAACGAAAAGCAAGACCTACCTAAATCAAGGACTTTACAGTGAGCTCGAAGAACAGTAACCAAAACCATCTTCAGATATTGTCTCAAACTTTTCCACTTTATTTCTTCTGCTCTTTTCTGTCTCTATCTGCATGTGTGTATCGCAGATGCATGCTAGCGTGGGCACGTCGCGTATCCGTAGGCATTAACTGAATTAGAGTTTCAGTTGAATAAAGTTCAACCTTTTTTCTGTAAACCTAGGAAAACCTGTTTGGCTAGTTTCTTTGCCCTATAATTGGAGGTTGGTGAACAAGGATTCACTAAAGGGGAGCTAAAAAAAACGGTGTGTTTAAAATTAAATCCTGGTATGGTAAGACCAGGTGAAGGCTGAGAGGGAACCCCAGACCACTTGCTCATCGGGTCGTATCAGGCCGTAACAGGGTTTAACTTTTAAAACAGTGTTTTTAGTTTCACCTCAGTGAGTCCTTGCTCACTGCTCTCTAATTGTAATTGTAAAGGAATCAACCAGACAAATTTTCTCAGTTAAGCAAGAAAGGTGTAAGTTTATGAAACTTAATACTCTGACTTAGTTAAAACTACTAAGAATACATGACGCAACCACGCTAGCGTGCATAAGCAATAAACACATGCACAAATAGATACAGAGGAGGAGAAAGATTTAAAGGGGGAAGGTTTGAAGTAGTAGATGGAATTCAGTTACTGGTTTTAGGTTGGATGTAAAGTCTTTGAAGTTAAGTCTTGCAGTTGTCGTTGGGGCCAGTGCATACTTTCAAACTTGTTTTGCTGGCACTAGAAGGTTGGAGAGGTCTTCTGTCTTGAGGCTTATGTTACTTCCGTGGGTCCCTGGAACTTTGTGTGAGGGAGAGACAGACAGAGAGAGACGTTGCTTCTCTTTTGGTCTGCCTCAAAGTTTTTGTGAGCACAATTGAATCAATTCCCAGGTTGGCCAGCAGATTGGTCATGTGAGTAGCTCTTTGTTTAAAACGGCATCGCCTGCGAGATTTGTTTCTTCAAAGTTTACTAGACGCACTCATTGCGGGGTTGTGGGGGTGGAATGCTGGCTGTTACACAGACAATGACTCTCCAATGTCTTTTGATCATGACTATTGACAAAACCCATCTGGATAATTGAATCAGGGAGCACCCCCATTGTCTCTTCAGGCAACTGTCTCTCAGAATGCAAATATGCAGCCATGTTTCAAACAAGTTGGGCTGAATTTTAATCGTATGCCGTGCTCCTCAATGGCGCGCTTTCAACTCGGCGGCCTTCCGACACAGAAGGGCCACCAAGGAGCCCCCGCGATATTTCATGTGGGGGCTCATTAAATTAGTGGGGGCGGATCATCATGTCAATGATGTGGAGGGGGTGGCCGCCACATCCCAGCAACAGCGTCCGGCGCCACCGTGCATGTGCGGCACCATTTGTAAGGGGCTTACAATTAATTTTTAAAGGAAAATCATTAGTTATTTTTATTATATATAAAATTAGGTGATGGAGGCCCTTCCCCAGCCCCCCCATGGTCATTTCATTGCCCGAAATGACCAACAATTGATCTATCAAATATCCAAACTTCCCCCCCCCCCCGCCTGCCCCCCCAACCTTCAATCTTTTGCCCTTGAACCCCTTCCCACCATCCCCACATCCAATCGAAATTGTTTTCCTTGCTCCTCCACCCCTCCCACCCTGAAAATTTTATTCCTCCCCCTCCCCACTGGGTTCTTGTCTCAGAACTCCGTGCGGAGTTCCGAATGCGCGCAAAGGCCAAATGGAGGCCGTAAAATCGGTGTGTGACGGCAGGTATGTTAATTTGAATATCATTAATGTAAATTTGCATATGGAGATGAAGGGCGCGGCGGTGGGCGGTGGAGGGGGCCACACCGAGGTCCCCCCACTGCCGTTAATATGCGGTGGGCCCTTCTCGACGTTGCGGGTCGAGGCGGGCATCTCCCTGCAAAATTTAACCAGCCCCCACGCGGCGACCGGCGGCGTCGAGGGGCCAGTAAAATCCAACCCGTTATGTTCAGTGTCCAGTAACTGTTCAAAATTGTGTTCCATATGATGAAATTAATATTTCCTTTTGGCAGGGGTAGTTTCTGTCACAAGTTGGTGAGAAAAAAAGGATGGCTGCAATTTTTTCAAAAACCATTTTGAATGATTTGATTCAACAAATTGAGTGCCATATTTACATATTTATATACAGTTTGTCATTCTAAATGTCTACACATGGATTTCCATGATTAGTGTTTATATACAGACTTGCAATCTAAATGTTGACATAGACTCAAAATTGTGAGACAATGTCGGAAGTGTGCACTACATGAACAATTTTATATAGTCTTACAAATAGAATGAACAGTACCAATTACTTCCTATATTACTTTCCCCATCACACTTTCCGCACCACATTTATAAAACAGAACATTATCTGACTCACTGTAATCAATGCCATGAGAGGTCTGCTCCTATATATAGTAATCAGTTTTGATTTATGTCTCATCAGTTAATCACACATAAACCACACAGAACCACCACTGACAAAAAGAAACAAAGCTAACAAAAAAAATGAAGCCATGTCTTGAACATTGTTCATTTATAGAAAGCTAGCAAGTGTAGTTCAAAGTATAATGTAATGTTGGGATTTAAAACTGAGTTAGAGACCACATGAGCTCTGGGTTTAAAATGTTATCTGTAATCCATCCGTGTTTCATTATTCTTTATATGAAATATGCAATTGAATACAATGGCCATTCTGGTTAACTGGGGATGGGACTTCTGTTCTCAATTTAAGTCTCTGGCTACCACGTCATGCTGCAATTAAGTTTTCCTTACTTTAAACCATGCTGATTATAAATGTTCCCATTTACTTTGCATATTGGTCCTCGGCATTGCTTTCAAACTACACTGGTCAGATCTAGTTATGTGCTTTCAAAAGATGGTGAAAATATCCATCTTTGTAAATGGCTGAATTCCACTGTACGTCATGATAATGTGCAATATTATTTAAATTATCAATGGAAGCTCACTTTTAGGATATATTTTACTGTTTATATAAAATGTTAATGATCTGAAAGTAACTATTTTGATTGAAATAAAAAATATGGTGCCATTTATTATCAACTTGATCTCCTTGTGCTATACATAGTATGGCTATCTAAAAGGAAGGATCATAATCATCTCCACTTCCTAAATGTAGGTTTAATTTGTCTGATATTTTTCTTATTTTTTTCACAGCCCAGTTTGGTTTCTTATTGATGTTCTGACAGTCCTCTGATCCAAGAAGCACCATAGATTATTTCTAAGAATCATATTGCTGTTGGAGATCATTTGAAGACCCATCTTTGTAAAGGTGAAACATCAAAGGGAAGTCCCAATGGATCAATGATTAGATAATGTGCCGAAGAGAAGCTGAAGTAGGCCATTTTTGTACTGTAGATCACCAAAAAAATCGAAAGTTGGAAAAAACTGGCCATCCATACATCTTGGGTCAATTGCAGGTGATGAAAATCTACCAAGCACTTTGGGTAAGAATTACTTTATAATTCAAAGCTAATGTTGAAAAATATATTTTAAACAGTTTTGATATTTTCACAATTTAACAAAATGTACCTGACACATTTTGACATTCTTAATGTTTAATGCAGTCAAACCCCTGCTTCCATGGTAAATGCATTAATTCAGTTAGCAGTGACTTCTCACTATATAACATGTTGAACCTTGTTTCATTACTTAAAGATGTGGATATACTTTAATCTGTAATGGTTACTTTTATATATAGAGAAAAACACAGTCACTGATCTTCTGTTATATAAGATTTCCTTTGTTATGCATAACATAAATGTAAACCTATTTAAAAAGAATGCAGAGAAAATCTCCTCCTCCTATTGTGTCTACGACAAAATTTTCTAATGTTCATAATATTGGAACATATTAGTCCCTTTGTGCATATTTTGCTTTGATTTACTCCAAAAAGACCAAAAGTCAGATAAAGGCAGTTCTCAAACTTTCTTAACCTTTCCAACAGCTTTAAAGTGATTTCAGATTTAATTAGATTTTATCTGTTCAGTTAAATTTAAAGCTCAGGTGCCATTTATCCCAGTTCAAATACACATAGCATTATTGAATCTATGTTATAAATACCCTAACACTCAGAAATCTATACAATATATTAGTAATGTGTCTGCACAGACCTCCTGTGACCATATCACATGATAAATTCTTACATTTACATTTATAAGTGTCAGGTTGGCTCAATTGTAACTTGCACCTGAATCAAAAAGTTGTGGATTCCAACCATACTTGAGCACACCTGGGATAATACTTCAGTACATTATTGAGGTGCTGCATTGTTTGAGGTAAGATGTTTAGCTGAGGCCCCATCTCCCTATTCAAGTGTATATAAAAATTGGCATAACAAATTTTTGAAAAAAAGCAGGGAAGTTTCCCTGGTTACCATCTACCTTTCCACCAATGTTCCATCAAACAACTAACTGGCCATTCATCTCATTGTTGTTAGTGGGGCCTTTCTGTTGGCAAATTTCTTTTGCCTCCAAGACAGCAACAGGCCAAATATTGCTGTCAAAATAATGGCAAGGCTAATTACACTCACTCTTATTTGCGTGCAAATGCCAAAGCAACTTCACTTGAGGGCAGATGCACAAATAAATGTGGAAATCTACAAGTTGCTGGCGGAGATCTTTGGAGAGGGCACCATCTTGTTTCCATCTCTCACTTCCAGCAACTTGCAGGGCAAAATATCATGGAGATTAAACAGGTAAGGGCAAGTCCAACTAATAGTGGGTGATGCTCATTGGCCCACCAGAACAATTTTTCGGACAAAGGAATGGATTAACTGAAGCATTTAGAACATCCTGTGAACATGAAGGCACTATGTAAATGTATGTCTTTCTTTCACCTGGGGCACAAAAATATCTGATTGCTATGAGTAGTGATACCATAAACACATCATTTTATTACATTTACTCCCATAACAACCACAGCAACTCTCTTCCTCGTCTCAATACGAACTCTAAAATTTTTGGCAATGAGATAAACTAATTAGGAATAGAGAGTTGCTAATTAAACACCAGAGTTAAACTAACAATGTATGATTCAATTGGTAGTGAAACTGCCAGCTTATCATACCTTGTCATCTGAAATGGTTGCTGTGACTGAAATGATATCATTGGGCTGGATTTTAAGGACCCCTCGACATCAGGATCCATAGTGGAGGGGACGCTGAAGATGGCTCCAGATGAGGCCCACCACAGACCTCAACGCCGGCAGGGCCCGGCCCAATCCTCCTGGTGGCAGCGAGGCACCATGGCGGCCTCCCCACCGCTGGGCGACGGGACCACAATTTCAATATTCAAATCAATTAAATTAATTAATTTAAATATACTTGCATTGCCACTTGATGGCCCATCATGATTTTCAGCCTGGCGGCCGGCAGTCCCGCGCCTTCAGTTCCCCGCCCGGGGAAACGAGATGCAACACTGTTGGGGAGGAGGGGAAGAGGTAAGTTTATCAGTGCGGAGGGGCGGGGTCAAATGAACATCTTTGGTGTAGGGGATGATGGGAACGGTTGCAGTTTAAACTTTGTGCAGTTTGGGGGTAAAGGTCAGATGGTAAAGGTAAGTGTTTTGGGGGGAAGGGCAAATAATGAATTTTATTGTTATTGGAGTGGGTGGGAGAGGGGCAAAATAAATGTATTCAATTAATTTTATTCCATCAATATTTAAGTTGTTAGGATTGACAGCCCTTTAAACATGGCGTTAGGGCCTGCACACAGGCAGCTGATGCCATTGCTAGGGATGGACAGCCCGCATCCTCCTCATGATCATGGGCGGGGTGCAGGGAGGCCTGCCCAGACCGCACAGGCGGGCCACCATTTTTGAGGTGAAATCCAGCCCACTATGTCTTAAAATTAATCTACAATGTAGTGTTTTAAAAATATTTGTCTGTAACTTACCCCCAAAATTCTTAAAAGTCTGTGACAGTTAGGTAATATGGAAGCTCAAACCATTGTGTCCTTGGCCGGAATTTTTCGCTTGCCAGATGGGAACTGTCCACTGACCGAAAAGTCGATGGCGATCCTGCCTCCGCTGGGCCAGGGGATCCAGACCAGATTTTATCATCCCCAGGCCCTTAATTGGTCTTAGGCGGGACTTCCACCTCATTGATGCAGAAAGTCCTGCCTAAGGGAACTGCCAGCCAATCAGTAGGTCGGCAGCTCTTAGTCCCAGCAGCGCCACCCAGTGTGGGGGCCACTGCTGGGACTGCACCCTACTTCAAGATGAAGAGGAAGGATGGTCCCAGAAAAGAGGTGAGTTTTTGGGGCATCGCCGGGGGTAATTGATTGGGCCCCAGCAAGGCAAAGAGGGGTCAATTGGGGGGTCCGCGGGCCATGAACAGGAGGGCTCCCTCCAGGCCATCAGAAGGCTGCCTACTTCTATCAGGCAACTTTTCTCAGGCCTGGGCCACCCACCTGCCAATGGTAAAATCCCCGTGATGGTGCACAGAGGCTCTTAAGTGGCCGTTAATTAGCCTTTTAAGGGCATTGATTGGCTTGGGATGGGCAGGCTATTTCACGCCGCTGTCGTCCCATGTAAAATGGTGGCAGGAGCAGGTCGGGAAGAGCCCAGAGCCTCCCACTCCATTTTATGCCCCCCTCACCCACCTCCAGTCCGCTCTTTGGGGAGGGGGGGGGGGCGCAAAATTTCAGCCCTTGTCTTTCTCCCAGACAGTCATAAGTTTAAGTCCCAAAGCTGCTTGTCACTGAAAACGGGCAAGGGCAAATCACTTGTCACTGACCTGACTGCTTCAGATTGGATTAATGTTGTCAGTTCTCAGCCCAGATGTTAGAAGAAACATCTTATGGGAGCAAAATGTTGCATCTTGGGGAGAGGAAAGCTTGACATCAAACTCACTCTGCTTCAGTTGTTCTTTTCTTGTTGGTAATTTTATGAAGCAGCAACAATGGCATTCAGAAAGAAATTTATACTCCTGCATATTCTATTCTGCTAACTGGAGGACAATATGTTATAATCAGCCTGCAACAAGAGAATCTGTGACGAAGCAAGGTTCAGTATATGTTTTTCCAAGTCAATTTATTGTTTAAACAGTATAAGCACCATTGTTCCCAGGTTAGAGGCTAAATTTCTCCTACCTTACATCTCAGTTTATCAGCATCCTTCCTCTTGGAATATAAAGGAGTAAACTTGTAGACTCCCTGAACTCCAGTAACAATTTTCACTTGGTCAATCAATAGTCTTGTTTTGTGGTAAGTCATATTGCTTCAGGCTTTCCTTTTGCTGAGGTGAAATATTTTGTCATGAGGAATCGAATCTGCATTCAAGACAAAACCTGACTGATTTTATCTCTAATGTTACTGGTGCATTCAAAGGTCTCATGCTGTTAGAATTTTAACTTGTGTCATGAAAGTGCTTCTATTATTTTTAAATATTTTTTGAGGATTCGTGTGTTAGAATTGTGGAGATGGGTTCATTGGAGAACATAGACGTAGGACTTAGTTTTTTAAAAAAAGGTCGCCAGAAGGACACTCGAGATCTTGTTTGAAAGCAACATTTACTGGAAGTCACATGCCTTAAACTCAATAAAATACAGAAAACTTGGTGACTTGGAGGAGATGTCAGGAGGTTCTGACTTGCTGTTTGGTTTTGCTTTTGAGATATTGTTTTGGTTCACTTGGGGTGTGAACTGTGTTTGAAAGCACTTGGATATTAAGCAGCCAGGAGAGAAACACCCATTGTGCCTCCTTCCTCTTGTCTCTATGAAATGCTGCATTTCTCCTGAGGAGTTCCTGGGAAGCTTGCCAGATTAATTCTTGATGCTGCCTGAAATGAACTGCTCCAGAAAAGATCCCAGTGACCCATCTACATGTACTCGGATGCCAGACTGTATGCCATTTTGGGACACAACATATCTCATCTGTTTTCTTCAAGAATTAACAAGTATTTGGCCAAAGTATTTTTTTTTCTTTTTTTTTTTGTAAAAGAGCTCTGCAGAGAACATCTCTTTTTTCGGTTAACCGGTGCGTGCATGTACGTAATTATGAAGACTATTTCTGGTTTTGTATTTGTACATTTTTAAGGAACATTTTTGAAAAAGCAATACTATGTTTTATTCTGCAGCTTAACATCTTCTTGAGAGAAGTTAGTTAACATATTTTGTGTGTTGTAAGCGATGACATCTTATCCAAATATTAGATTGTTTATTTGAAGTTGCACTACAATTGATATAAATATGTCAAGGTGATGGATGAAGGAGAAATTGTTAGTCAGGAACAACAGCACCACCATAATGCTTTCAATATGTATCCCAAGTGCCTTATCAGAGGGTAATTATATTGGGAAATCAAACAAAGCTCAGGTTGTTGCCCAATTAAATAAAATATATTTTAAGATGTTATAATCAAATGCTGGCCTTACCAGCAATGCCCACATCCCATGAAAGAATAAAAAAAAATCAACTGTTGTCTGGCAGTTAAAGGAATCTATTGGTGAGAAATCACTACTGTCTCAGAGAAATAAATTATTTCTGTTGACCCTGCAGAGTCATCCTTACTAACATCTGGGGGCTTGTGCCAAAATTGGAAGAGCTGTCCCACAGACTAGTCAAGCAACAGTCTGACATAGTCATACTCACAGAATCATACCCTACAGACAACTTCACAGACACCACCATCACCATCCCTGTGTATGTGAGGTGGCAGCACAGTGGGATACAGGCAGGAGCGAGTTGCCCTGGGAGTCCTCAACATTGACTCTGGAACCCATGAAATCTCTAGCCCCAATTCTAGTTCCCAACTCCCCCCCACTTTGAAAATCCAACCCACAGGGTGAGACTGCTCCCTTGTTGAGAAAAAGGGAACCCATGCAGAAAATCTCTGAATTGTCTCCTTAATGACTTTAATTACCTTCCTGCTTCAGTCAAGGGAGTTCCCAACTTCTCCACCAACATGCCCCTGGGAAAGATGGAAGGAGGCAGGAACACATCGGGATACATGCCTGATGGACTTTTTCCTTCAATTTCAAGAGACTGTGAGCCTTGATGGCCCTGCCTCTGACTGCACCATCTCAACATGAGCTTCAGTAGACTGGGCTACCTAGCTGACAGACAACTGCAAGGACAGTGGTGTAGTGGCAGGGGAGGGAGCAGGAATGCTGGCAACTAGAGAGGGCCCTGTAGGTTCCTGCTCCCATCTGCTGGTCAACAGATCTCTGGGCAGCAGAGAGGCTATGCAAGCCCCTTTCAACCAAGAAGCCCAAAGCCACCATGGCAGCTGCCTGAGCTTCCATTGCAGCATGTTATCAGTCAGACCCCTGTCAGACACTTCATTATGTTGGTTGCTAGGTGAAATTGACTAGACTCTCCACGCTCAAGAGGGTGGGTTCCGGGCTCTTTGTCATGCCACAGATCAAGCTGGAGGTGGACTCCTCCATTCCCATAGCCATGAACCGTAAGCTTCCAGACATTGTCCTCTGCACCAAGCATTTTGTTTGTTGAACCCATCAGCCTTCTTCTGAAGCTTGACGCTGGGAGGTTCTCAACTGACTCCTCGACAGCAGAACTTGTACGCTAACTTGCCCTCCAGCAAGGTGGCACCTGAGGTGTCCTTCCACCTAGTGTGGCTGCTGCCCACTAGCACCCATTGTGTCCCTCTGTGAAGATCCATGGTCTTCCCGAGCCTCTAAATTACATGTGGTTTGGCGGTGTCTGAGCTGGTGCCTGCAACAGTGCTGGCAATTGATGCAGTGCCTCTTCCTTGCTGAGCCATCCTGATACATGCCATTGTCATACTTATAAATAGGCATGTCTTAGCCCCTATTTTCACTCATTTCCCATAATAACCCCCTATGACCGATGGTCTCTCTCTAAGCTGCATGAGCGCCCGGCCAAGCAAGAATCTGGAATGTACCACGTGATGCATAAACTGGCTGCATACGTCAAAGAAAAATTAGAGGGAACATTACCTATGACTTTACAAGGTTCAACAGATGATGTTGAAGACTTAGGTTTAAATGTACAAGGGATGCCTGTCTTTACTGGAGATTCCTCTCACTAATCATGGGTTCTGCTAGATATTAACTTTAGCTGAGGCACAATTCTTTGTGATTATGATTAGAAGAGTTGAAGATTGTACTGGTCTTGTCTTATCTCTTCAATAATAGCAAAGTTCCATTATAACTAAATTTCTGACAGACACATTCAAGCTTTCGCCTGCATTGTTCAGAATCCGTAGGTACTCAGTGGAAAGGTCCCTTTGCTGTAAGGTAAATTGGTGACAAAAAAGTGTACATGGTTGCAAGGAACAGGGCACTTGGAGCAGAATTCAACCTGATAGTAGGTAGAAGGCATCGTACTCCTCAAGGGACTTTGTCAGGAACATGCGGATATGAATTTGAGGCATCAGAGGGAGCACACAAACCTCCACACTACTCATCTACCTGACCCTTCAAGCACTAACTGTCCCTCATTTGGCAGAATCTGCAGATCATGCATTGAACTTATCAGCCATCTCAGGACCCATCGAACTGGAGTGGAAGCAAGTCATCCTCGATTCCAACTGCCAAAGAAGAGATAGGTACTACTGCAACAACACCCAAGAAGCCTTCCATCATTTGGGAGAGACCAGTTTGCTTCATCAGTGCTCCTGTATCTGGGCACAATATATACCTCCTGCATCACTAGTGCACTGTTACACTGCAGAAGCTTACCAAGCATAATTTGATAGCACCCTGCTCCCCTGTGATATCTACCACCTAGAAGGACAAGAGTAGCACTGTTCACCTCCAAATTGCACACCATCCTGCTTTGGAGATGCGTAACCAGGATATATGGCATCCAAATTGTGCACAGCAAGCTCCCACCAACAGCAACAAAATAAATGACCAGATAAATTTGTTGGTTGAGGGATGGGGCCTTGGTTTAACATCTCATCTGAAAGGCAACATTTCCTCTGAAGTACCAGCCTAGATTATGAGCTGAAATGTTTGGAGTAGTGCTAGAACCGACAATGTTCTGTCTTAGAGGTGTGATTGCTACCACTGAGCCAAGGCTGATCTGACTTAGTCAAATAACAAATTAGCAATAAATTTGGGTATTTCATCCTTTCTTGTTGTGGGGACAAAAATCATATACACTGATAATTGATAAATATCTTTTATTTAGGCACCAATTCATTCCTCACAATGATAAATGAAGCATTTGATATTCAAGCAGATAGATCAACATCTGCAAGAAAACTGTAGATTATGTTGCCCTTTCAGAGGCTGAACACCTTACATTGCATTCCCAGCATTTTATGTTTTAATTTCAGATTTGCAGTATTCACA
This sequence comes from Heterodontus francisci, assembly GCF_036365525.1. NCBI lineage: Eukaryota > Metazoa > Chordata > Chondrichthyes > Heterodontiformes > Heterodontidae > Heterodontus > Heterodontus francisci. The sequence continues at coordinate 41,747,725 of NC_090377.1, read as the reverse complement.
ATTTTCTTTTTATCCGATACATTCTAACACACTTGATACAATTGATTTAAGTAAGATTCATTTGCTCATCTTAGTTTTCCCTTAAAACACAAGGATGCATGGAACATGACAAGACCTTTTATTTCATCAAGTTCACTCTGTCAACAGACAAAGTACCCTATAATAACATTTACTTTGCTTTATAAATCTTACAAAGGAAAGTGTTACAATTTTTCTCCCTGGTCCCCAAAGGCTGTTGGGTAAGACTCTAAAATATGTATCGATCAGCACAACTCCTCTTTTCAATTCCAGTTGATTGTTTTCTGCAGATGACTTTTTCATCTAGTAACACAGGAGTCATTGCAAAGAGGTATGTGATCATTCCTCTGTATACTATACATTTAATCTTTAATCCCATTCTGAGCCAAATGTCGTCTGCTCCTATTTTTTTCCAAAGGAATTGATCGACACAGTATTAGCTTTTACTAGGTTTCGATCCCACTATTCATAAATGCAATGCTTCTAATTCTCAGTGAGGCACGTTCATTTTGTATGTGTATCCTCTATTTCTGGATTTACAACACAATTTAAATGACCGGCTTGCATTTACATTATTTATACCTTTCACTATAAAGTACAATTTCCCTACTCTTTCAACTTATTTACTCCCATACAACGAAGTTCAAATCTGCATCATGCATAAGAATTTAAAGCCCATATTCATGGTTCATTGCACTCTTCTGTTCCTTCTACACTATTCTTAAAAATAATTTTAAAAATGTGTCTTAATGAACTTGTAAATATATAAAAACAGAAAATCCTGGAAATGCACAGTAGAATATTAGCATCTGAAAAGAAAAATACAGAAACAATGCAGGTATATTCTTTGTTAAAACTGAAACTTTTCTCAGATATGGACAGAACTGTGTCTTTCCAGTGTTTTCTAATTTTGTCAAATTTCTAGTTTTAGTCCATATTTATGATTAATCTTCAACTGTTGCAAATAAGAATTGTTTTCTGCTTAGCTTTATTCTTTTAAATAATGTATATTGGTAATATTATGGAAGCAGTGCGTTAGACGAGTTACTGAACCTGACAGCATTAAGGAGCTGAACAAACATGCATTGGGATAACATGGGGTAATCGGCATAATGCCTTTGTAACTGGTTTAATTCCCTTGTGCTTGAAAATGGTGCCAACAATGATGCTATGGAGCAATGTTTTAAAAATCATATAGCAATGAATTAGTGTTCTTTTTAAAGAGTTTCTGATCAAACAGGTGAACACTGCCCATTTTTAGAGAGAATGATGCCACAGCTTTATTTGAATACAATGTAACATAAAGGATTGAGTATAGCAGAGTACTGTTGCTCAACTTGGCTCAGGAGCCGCCACACACACGTGGTGGATATCCACCTCCGAGAAAATCATGAGGATTATTGCTGCAACATTGAGACCAACACAGCTCGAGTGGCTTCCTGTGTCAGCACACATTGAACCTCCTGATATCTGCAGGGAAACATTCTCCTCAAAGATCACCACTGGCTGACAGCTAACAAAGCCCTCCCATTGATACAGGACCTCAAAAAACCTCCTGCCTGAAATCTCGTAGCCCCTACTGGAACACACTCTACACCCTATAAACCAATGACAGCCCCGCCTCGCGATGGCACACCTCCTGGTTGACTACTAACATCACCAACCGCAACCGAGTAACTGCCTGAGCAGTGAAGTCCCAGGTTTCAACCTCCCACAGAAATACTGGACAACCTTCAACCACTTGAGGAAGGCTAGGGAAGATGTGGCCACTTGCTTCACAAGTGGAACATGAGGACCAGCTCAAATTGTGACTGTGGCCATCCAAGTCAGACCATCACTCACATATTGAACACTTGCCTTGAGAGATCCATCCCTGGTTGCATCACAACCATTCACACTGCATCAAGTGAAACGGTTGAATGGATTTTTAACCCCGACATCGAAGTATAACTGCTTTCCCAGCCATACGAATATATATAAAAGGATTGGTTATCAGGTGCTATCTTGAATATTCAGTATGACCACAACCGAGTGAAAAGCAGCTAAGAAGGATTTGGAAGGGGACGATACTACTTTTTTTTGAGGTGTCATTCACTATGAACTGAATGCCCTGGTGTATAGAGACTTGATGTTATGCATCATTTTATGGTGGTTAGTTCTTTTATACCAACCATGATGTATGACTCAGCAGTCCTTTTGGCTTCAACCAACTTTGTTTTTCCTTTTTTATTCATACTTTCTTTTATTCATGTTTTTACTACACTGGTTCGAGTATAGCGAGAGTATTGTATTTAGTTCTGGCCATCAAGACCCAAGACCAAGATTCAAGCCTTAGAGAAGAGTCACGAGAGTGATCCCTCATGATGGAGGACTGATGTATGGGGAAACATTGAAGAAGTTTGGGCTTTTTATCCATGGAAGTAGGTGGCTGACATGTAACCTCCTGGAGCTATACAAAATAGTAAGTGGTATGGAAAAAGCAGATCTAGAAAATGAGACATGGAATTCTTCAAACTGCGAATAGAATATGGAAGTGCAAGTTTTACACTGAACAATGGACTTTGGCTTAGTAGAAATACAGGAATTGCTAGAGGAAAGAAGACCTAGTCTCCTACCATCTTGGTACAAAAGTCATTGCATGATACAATGATAAAGGGGTTGTTGACTAATCATAGCAATCAATCATTACTACAGACCCAGACATGACTCCCTAGTGGTGGAGAGTTTTGGGAACCATAGATTCAAAATTACCTGCTGCTCCCATGCATGTGACAGTTACCACACATCTTATTTCAGATTATAAATATATTGTATCAAAAACATTATTTTCTGAAAGAGATATCTAATTTATGTTTAAATAAGTCAATAGTAACTGCTTCTACTGTCTTCCCTAGGGAGCCTGTTCCATAGTTTGACCACCTGCTCACTGGAATAGTGTTTCTGGAGATAGGTTTTGCACTTTACCCCATTCAAGCCCCAGGCTGTGTCTTCTGTTTTTTATTTTCTGGACAAGGTGAAATAACTTGTCATGGTCCATATGATCTGATCCCTTTTAGAACTCTAAAAAAACAAATCATATCACCTTTATCTTTCCCAGCAGGAACATGCCCAATTTACAAAATCATTCCTCCCAATGCAATTCCTCCATTGGTTTGATCATTCTGGTTGCTCTCTTCTGTATCTGGGTGGCAGAGTAAAGGCAAGAAATCTGGAATTCGTTTGAGAAATGACTGGAGCTTCTAAGATTGGATAAGCTGTGATGTGGTCTTCATCTGTATTTATCTCATGGTCTTTTAATGACTTCTCTTCAAGACTTTTTTTTGAAAAATAAAAATTACTACTTATTAATGCATTGGAAAGCCAAGTTAAAAGGTGGCCATGTGGGAATCATTAAGTTTGTTGTTTTGTCTCCAGAAACTGAAGCATTAAGACAAAATTCTCTGGACTATGAGCCTAAGAGATGAGTTTGGTCTGGTGGGATGGATGTGGCAGAGTTTGAGAAAATCCGTGATGCTTTGGATCTTCATTTTTCTACAAACGCAAGCAAATCTTGAAGCACCTAAAGAAAAACAGTACATCTGGAGAACAGGTAAAACTACAAAATAACCAAAATATAGAGCCCATTGCACACCTTTATTTGTAATGGTTATATCTTAACTTCACTGTGACTAATTTGTTGATATATATGCACTTTAAAGGTCTTATGGCTCCTGCAAGCCATTTCTGTCATACAATGTTACATTAGACTGAAATAGCCTAAACTGTTTCTAATTATAACATTTTTTCAACATCACACTTAGTGGTACATTTGTTAATGCAATTTTTTCCATATTATCAAAGCAAGCATTGAATATTTCTTTGAAAAAGGCCTTGATAGTCATAAGTCAAGCTTTTATCACTTGTAATGAGTTTATATTAACCAAAAAATTGTTAGCTGTTGCATATGCTAATTTCTACAATAGTGGATGACTACCAACATACTATTCGCAAGCTGAGTATTCTAAACATCTCAGCTTGGTGAATACAGCAAGTCTATGTTGGGATTTCTGGTGAGTGCGCAAGACTGGTGGACCAGGAGCTATATAACTATAGCTTTCCGTCATTTACATATATGTCGTGTGCATCTGATTTATAGTTAAATTCATAATTTAACTTTGTACTCTTTAAGTTGTGCAAATTATTTCTTGCTATTGTCCATGCCCTTCTTGTCAATAACCATTGACACTAATAAAGTTACTTACTATATGAGTAGATGATTAATGTACAAAATAGTCAAAGGCATTTCACAGAGAATAGAAGTAGAAGAGTTAGGATAGATGATTGATAGCATAGAAGAAAGCATTGAAAAAGAAAGGAGGCTTCAAAGAAACTTTTAAAGGGGTTCTAGAGTAGGGCTGAGATAACTGAAGATTCTGCCATGTATGATACAACAGACAGAAGCGGGGCTTACAGTGGAGGCTAGAATGGACAAACCAAAGACAACACTCTAGGATGCAAGGTGAGATAAGGGCAGTATGGGGGAGGTGGAAATAAGTGGTCTTGGTGATGGATAAGTTATTGGTCTTAAGACTTAGAGGCGGCGAGTTTCAAAAATGGCGTGGCGCACGCACGAGATGTGCGCCGATGAGCCGTCGCACTATTTAGTGTGGTGGCTCATTTACATGGAGGGGGTGGAATGCCTGCCCCTGATGACGTAGAGGGGGCGGCCACTCCGTCTCCGGCAACGGCGTCCGGCACCACCGCACAGGCACTGGCATCATTTTAAAGGGCTTCAGGCCCTTCCGAGGCATTAAAATTTTTAAAGGCACAGTTTCTCAAAAATTAAAAGTAACATTTTATTCAAAATTCCAACCCCACTTCCACCCCCCCCAATGACTAATCAGTTTAGTAATTGCCCTCTCCCCGCAAAAAACTTTTCTTCCAATCCCAAATTTTTCCCCCCGAACTTCCGTAACTTTGACCTTCAACCCCTTCACACCATCCCCTCAACCAATAGCAAGAGTTTACCCTGCTCCCCACTACCCCCCCCGCCCTAAAAACTTCACTCCTTCCCCCTCCCCACCAGTATGCCACCTTGGATCTCCGAACGGAGACTTGATGGTGCAGGAGTTCCAGCAACTAGCCATCGTGATGAGGTAAGTAATTATGCATTCGTTATAATTTATTTAAATATTTAAATTAAGTTGCCGTTGCTGAGCGGGGTGGGGGGTGGGGCTGGGGTTATGGGGTGGACTACTACGAGGCCCTGCTGCCGCCGGTAAAGTGGGCTGGGGCCTTCCCAGCGTCAGGCAGCATGGTGGCCTCTCCCGGAAGTATTTTCCAGCCCCTCCCCCCGCCATGATCCCCAATGTCAGGGAGCTGGTAAAATCCAGCCCTTAGTTTTAGATTGAATAAGATTGAGGTTTCACATTCAGATTATTTTAGAACTAGTGAGAAAAAAGTAAAGCAAATTGATTAGGGATAATTGAGGGTAGGGGCTAAAAATCTCAGTTGAGGGCCAATGGGATACATTTAAAGGCATGCTGCTGAGAATGCAGAGTAATTATGTTAGTTTGTTAATTGCTGATAAAATTGGCATTTTGTCCATTGGAAAAATATTCAAGTTTTGATCCTGAATGACAGCTAGTCGGCTCTATGGTACTTTTAAAAATTTAATCTTATCGCAGTAAGAGAAATCTGCTAGTTGCTAGAGAAAAGCTGCTTTCCATCATGAGCACTAGTTTGAACATGATTCTTCCTTGAATCTTTTGAAAGAAATGACTTTCCTCACTATTTTTCCACAATCTGCTGAGGGATTTTAATTCACCTAAATATGTTATTCGATATTCAATTACCTTCAAAATTTGACAAGCTGACCAATAGACCTGCTTTCATCACAACTGACAGCTGACAATACTGGAGATTCTGGCCGGGATTTTTCCCTCGGTGGACGGGAGACGTCCACCAACTGAAAAGTCGGTGGCAATCCCGCTTCCGCCTAGCTCGGGGATCCGACCCGCATTTTTGCAGTTCCCCAGCCTTTAATTGCTCTGAGGCGGGACTTCCAACCACTTGAAGCAGGAAGTCCCGCCTAATAGAGCTGCCGGCCATTCAGCAGGCCGGCAGCTCTTTGTCACAGCAGTGCCACCGGGAGCGGCCAGCTTCACGAAGAAGATAACGGAGAACCCCGGAACGAAGGTAAGTTTTTGTTGCTTCGCCGGGGGTGATCGGTTCGGACCCAGCGAGGCAAGCATGGTCGATTGGGGGGATGGGGGTGTGTTGGGTGTTGGGGGTGGTTGGGGAAGCGAGGGCGGCCCTCCGTTGGGCACAGGGTGCCCGATCATGAGGGTGCACCCCCCCCCCCCTGCAGGCTGTCAGAGAGCTTCCTGCTTTTGTCACGCGGCTTCTCTCGGGCCTGGGCCGCCCGCTTACCAATGGTAAAGTCCCCATGGTGGCAGGTGGAGGCCCCTTGATTAGCCTGGGACAGGCGGGCCGTTTTTTGCTGCCGCTGCCCTGAGTAAAGTGGCGGCAGAGGTGAGTAGGTTGGGAAGGGCCCCCCGAGCCTCCCGCTCCATTTTACGTGCCCCCCCGCCATCTTTCTGCTCTTGGTGGGGGGGAGCCATAAAAGTCCGGCCATTATGTTACAATGAAACCTGTATACTGCTGTGTCACACCGCACTTCACATATTCAAATCTAAGCGTGTAGTTATGTGAAATAATCAATATTGTGGAATAGATAGAAGAAAAAAATTAGCTGTGGAATTTCATGAGTATGATAAATAATTCAAAAAATATAAAATGTCATGGATATTCTGCAAAAATATAATTGGCTGAAAGATTATGCATTAATGAGTTTGCATTAAAGCATAGTAAAACATGAAGATTCTGTTTTTGCTGTATTATTAATAGGGATGGATCAGTAGGATTTCTTGTTTCTCAAGTGAATTTAACATCAAAGGTTTATGGGGAACAGTAAATCTTTCATATTCCCATTTTTTCACATTATCGTTTCATTGTATGCACTTTTTTCTTTATTGCAGCCATCCTCTTTCTCCTGCAGAGAATTACAGCAAAGTGTCTACATTTCCAAAAATATCAGATAAAATTGCATTCATGGATGAGTGCGACAATGTAGGCCTTATAAACCTTAGAGATACAGAGCGATTCTTTGCTATTCTCATATATTATTAATATTTTGGCTTGTCACTTATCTGTAGTGTTAAAGCAAACTGAAATGCCTCCCAAAGAACTAATTCCACTTTCAAAGCAGTACAGAGCTAGGTGACTGGTTGTGTGGAATTGTTGTTGATATTAGAATGTAATGAAACTTTGCTTGTGCAAATGTTAAAACCAGACTTTGATTTTGTTCTCAGTAGTGCGATAATGATTGCAGCTTCAGATGTTGTTGATGTGATAGAGATTGGTTCATTTTACTTGAAAGGGCATATGCTCAGAGATTCAGATCTGAACACCAAGAAGAAAGGAAGAATCAGAGTCCCAGTATTGTTATGAAGCTTCATATGCGTCGACGCTCAGCTACTGAGAGACTACCCAGCATTTTTTTTTTGCGGTATTTACAGTGCAAACAAATATTTATTTTTCCACATTCCTTGAAGATGGAATTGCTTTTATTACATATGGATCAAAGAGATGTAGAAAATGGAAATCTTGGTTTTCAAAGCTCAGATAGAAAATCAGTAATTGCCTGTTACAGGTCTATCATTTTCTATCCAGCTCCTGGGAGCCAAAGATGGCCCATAGATTAAAGTGAACTGAAGCAAAAATGCCAATTTTTGATAGAACACACTTACAAATCAGTAAGAGTACAGAAATGGTTACACCAGCACTGATAATTCAAATCACAAGAAATTTGGACACGGTAACTATATAGAATGTACAACATGGAAACTGGTCGTATAATAAAAGCAAAATACTGCGGATGCTGGAAATCTGAAATAAAAACAAGAAATGCTGGAATCACTCAGCAGGTCTGGCAGCATCTGTGGAAAGAGAAGCAGAGTTAACGTTTCGGTTCAGTGACCCTTCTTCGGAACTGACAAATATTAGAAAAATCACAGATTATAAGCAAGTGAGGTGGGGGTGGGGCAAGAGATAACAAAGGAGAAGGTGCAGATTGGACCAGGCCACATAGCTGACCAAAAGGTCACGGAGCAAAGGCAAACAATGTTAATGGTGTGTTGAAAGACAAAGCATTAGTACAGATTAGGTGTAAATACACTGATTATTGAACAGCAGCAAGTGTAAACCTGAAAAAAACCTGAAAAAAACTTTTTTTCAGGTTTGCACTTGCTGCTGTTCAATAATCAGTGTATTTACACCTAATCTGTACTAATGCTTTGTCTTTCAACACACCATTAACATATTGTTTGCCTTTGCTCCGTGACCTTTTGGTCAGCTATGTGGCCTGGTCCAATCTGCACCTTTTCCTTTGTTATCTCTTGCCCCACCCCCACCTCACTTGCTTATAATCTGTGACTTTTCTAATATTTTTCAGTTCCGAAGAAGGGTCACTGACCCGAAACGTTAACTCTGCTTCTCTTTCCACAGATGCTGCCAGACCTGCTGATGGAAACTGGTCGTTTGTCCCAACTGGTCTATGCTGGTGTTTATATGCCAGGCAAGTCTCCTGTCACTCCAATAACCTCCTCCCACCTGCCCTTGTACCCCGCGATTCACTTCTCCCTCATGTACACATCAAGCCTACCCTTAAATGCATCACTGTTATTGATTTCACCCACTTGTGGCAGCGAGTTTCATATTTTCACCATTCTGGAAAGAAATCGCTCCCTAAATTCTTTCTTTGATCTGTTCGCGACTTTTTTTCTGTTTGTGCTGCCTTGTTCAGGACTTGCTGACGAGTGGAAATATTTTCTTCACATCCACTCTATTGAACTCTTTCAGAATTTTAAAGACCTCTGTCAAGTCTCCTGTTTTTTTTTTTAATTCATTCATGTGATGTGGGCATCACTGGCCAGGCCAGCATTTATTGTCCATCCCTAACTGCTCTTGAGAAGGTGGTGGTGAGCTTGAACTGCTGCAGTCCATGAGGGATAGGTGCACCCACAGTGCTGTTAGGAAGGGAGTTCCAGGATATTGACCCAGCGACAGTGAAGGAACGGCGATATAGTTCCAAGTCAGGATGGTGTGTGACTTGGAGGGGAACTTGCAGGTGGTGGTGTTCCCATGCATTTGCTGCCCTTGTCCTTCTAGTTGGTAGAGGTCGTGGGTTTGGAAGGTACTGTCCAAGGAGCCTTGGTGCATTGCTGCAGTGCATCTTGTAGATGGTACACACTGCTGCCACTGTGTGTCGGTGGTGGAGGGAGTGAATGTTTGTCGATGGGGTGCCAATCAAGCGGGCTGCTTTGTCCTGGATGGTGTTGAGCTTCCTGAGCGTTGGAGCTGCACCCATCCAGGCAAGTGGAGAGTATTCCATCACACTCCTGACTTGTGCCTTGTAGATGGTGGACAGGCTTTGGGGAGTCAGGAGGTGAGTTACTCACTGCAGGATTCCTAGCCTCTGACCTACTCTTGTAGCCACTTTATTTATATGGCTACTCCAGTTCAGTTTCTGGCCAATGGTAGCCCCAAGGATGTTGATAGTGGGGGATTCAGCGATGGTAATGCCATTGAATGTCAAGGGGAGATGGTTAGATTCTCTCTTGTTGGATATGGTCATTGCCTGGCACTTGTGTGGCGCAAATGTTACTTTTCACATATCAGCCCAATCCTGGATATTGTCCGGGTCTTGCTGCATTTCTACACGGACTGCTTCATTATCTGATGAGTCACGAATGGTGCTGAACATAGTGCAATCATCAGCGAACATCCCCACTTCTGACCTTATGATTGAAGGAAGCAGCTGAAGATGGATGGACCTAGGACACTACCCTGAGGAGCTCCTGCAGTGATGTCCTGGAGCTGAGATGTTTGACCTCCAACAAACACAACGATCTTCCTTTGCGCTAGGTATGACTCCAGCCAGCGGAGGGTTTTCCCCCTGATTCCCATTGACCTTAGTTTTTCTAGGACTCCTTGATGCCATACTTGGTCAAATGCTGCCTTGACGTCAAGGGCAGTCACTCTCGCCTCACCTCTTGAGTTCAGCTATTTTGTCCATATTTGAACCAAGGCTGTAATGAGGCCAGGAGCTGAGTGGCCCTGGCAGAACCCAAACTGAGCGTCACTAAGCAGGTTATTGCTAAGCAAGTGCTGCTTGATGGCACTGTTGATGACACCTTCCATCACTTTACTGATGATTGAGAGTAGGCTGATGGGGCGGTAATTGGCCGGGTTGGACTTGTCCTGCTTTTTGTGTACAGGACTTACCTGGGCAATTTTCCACATTGCTGGGTAGATGCCAGTGTTGTAGCTGTACTGGAACAGCTTGGCTAGGGGCTCGGCAAGTTCTGGAGCATAGGTCTTCAGTACTATTGCCGGAATATTGTCAGGGCCCGTAGCCTTTGCAGTATCCAGTGCCTTCAGTCGTTTCTTGATATCACGCAGAGTGAATTGAATTGGCTGAAGTCTGGCATCTGTGATGCTGGGGACTTCAAAAGGAGGCTGAGATGGATCATCAACTCGGCACTTCTGGCTGAAGATTGCTGCAATTGCTTCTGCCTTATCTTTCGCACTGATGTGCTGGGCTCCCCCATCATTGAGGATGAGGATATTTGTGGAGCCACCTCCTCTAGTTAGTTGTTCAATTGTCCACCACCATTCACGGCTGGATGTGGCAGGACTGCAGAGATGAGATCTGATCCGTTGGTTATGGGATCGCTTAGCTCTGTCTGTTGCATGCTGCTTAGGCAGTTTGGCATGCAGATAGTCCTCTGTTGTAGCTTCACCAGGTTGACACCTCATTTTGAGGTATGCCTGGTGCTGCTCCTGGCATGCCCTCCTGCAGTCTTCATTGAACCAGGGTTGGTGTCCTGGCTTGATGATAATGGTAGAGTGGGGGATATGCCGGGCCATGAGGTTACAGATTGTGGTTGAGTACAATTCTGCTGCTGCAGATGGCCCACAGGGCCTCATGGTTGCCCAGTTTTGCATTACTAGATCTGTTCGAAATCTATCCTATTTAGCACGGTTGTAGTGCCACACAACACGAAGGAGCGTATCCTCAATGTGAAGGCGGGACTTCGTCGCCACAACGACTGTGCGGTGGTCACTGCTACCAATACTGTCATGGACAGATGCATCTGCGGCAGGCAGATTGGTGAGGATGAGGTCAAGTATGTTTTCCCCCCTTGTTAGTTCCCTCACCACCTGCCGCATGCCCAGTCTAGCAGAGATGTCCTTTAGGACTCGGCCAGCCCGGTCAGTAGTGGTGCTACCAAACCACTCTTGGTGATGGACATTGAAGTCCCCCACCCAGAGTACATTCTGTGCCCTTGCCACCCTCAGTGCTTCCTCCACGTGGTGTTCAAAATGGAGGAGTACTGACTCATCTGCTGAGGGAGGGCGGTCGGAGGTAATCAGCAGGACGTTTCCTTGTCCATGTTTGACCTGATGCCATGAGACTGCATGGGACCCAGAGTCGATGTTGAGGGCTCCCAGGGCAACTCCCTCCCTACTGTATACCACTGTGCTGCCACCTCTGCTGGGGTGGTGATGGCAGTGTCTGGGACATTGTTTGTCAGGTATGATTCCGTGAGTATGACCGTGTCAGGCTGTTGCTTGACTAGTCTGTGGGACAGCTCTCCTAACTTTGGCACAAGCCACCAGATGTTGGTAAGGAGGACTTTGCAGGGTCGACAGGGCTGGGTTTGCCGTTGTCATTTCTGGTGCCTAGGTCGATGCCGGGTGGTCCGTCCGGTTTCATTACTTTTTATTGACTTTGTGGCGGTTAGATACAACTGAGTGGCTTGCTAGGCCATTTCAGAGGGCATGTAAGAGTCAACCACATTGCTGTGGGTCTGGACTCATATGTAGACCAGACCAGATCGGGACAGCAGACTTCCTTCCTTAAAGAGCATTAGTGATCCAGATGGGTTTTTACAACAATCGACAATGGTTTCATGGCCATCATTCAACTAGCTTTTTAATTCCAGATTTATTAATTGAATTCAAATTCCACCTTCTGCTGTGGTGGGATTTGAACCCATGCCCCCAGAGCAATACCCTGGGTCTCTGGGTTACTAGTCCAGTGACAATACCACTACGCCACTGCCTCCCTTGTTAATCTTCTCTTTTCTAGAGAAGAGTCCTGGCCTCCTGAATATTTCCTTAATTCTGGTGACATTTTGTATATTGTTTCTGCACTTACTCCAGTGCTTCAATATGCTTTTTGCAATATAGACTCACACACAGTACTCCCCTGTGTAATTTAACCAATGTTCTATACAAGATAACACTGCTTCTCTGCTTTTGTATTCTATTTCTTTACAAACGAACCCCAGTGTTTTGTATGCTAGATGTAAGAACTTTGTTTAAATTCACTAATTGTATGAACATAATTAAATTCAGTCAAATTCTCCCGATAGTATTATAACAAGAAGGTAGTTAAGACTCAAGTAGAGTTGAATGGAAGGATGGTGGAGATAATTAATATGGTAAATGGTTATTTCTTGGAGGTTTATACCAGGGGAAAATCTAACATACCATCCAACATCAATCATATATTGGTCTGGATTTTAAGGAGCCCTCGACGTCGGGATCTGTGGCGGGGGGTGGGGCCTGAAGATGGCCCCGGATGAGTCCCGCCATGGACCTCGACGCCGAGAGGGCCCGGCCCGATATTAACAGTGGCGGTGATGCCTCGTGGCGGCCACCCTGCCGCTCGGCGATGGCACCGCAATTTCAATATTTAAAGTAAATTAAAATAAGTGAATTAATTAGTCTCGCATCTTCTCCTGATGTCCCGCCGCAATCTTCAGCCCAGCGGCCGGCACTACCGTGCCTTCGGATTCCCGTCTGGGGAAACGAGGCTGAACACTTGTTGGGGGGGTGAGGGGGGCAGGTTTGTTTCAGTGTGGAGGGGGGAGAACGGGGTCAAATAAACGTCATGGGTGTAGGGGATGGTGGGAAGGGTTGAAGTTGAAAGTTTGTGCCGTTTGGTGGGGGGGAAGGTCAGATGGTAATGATGTGTTTTGGGGGAAAGGCAAATAATTAATGTAATTGTTATTGGGAGGGGTGGGAGGGGGCAAACGAGATAGATTTATTTATTTTAATTCCATTTCCCTTTAAATATTTAAACTTCCCTGTTGGGCTGACAGCCCTTTAAAAATTGCTGGGGATAGACAGCCCGCCTCCTCCGTGTGATTGGCCCGCCCTGGCTATTTAAATGAGCCGCCATGGTTGGAATCACAGTGGCTCTTTGGCGTGTGGGCTGCCATTTTCTTCGCCCGCCGCCATTCAGCCCATTGAGTGCGCTCTGAGATTTTGCTGGCATAGCAGAAGTTCTCAGTTTAAATGGCTGAAAATCAATATATTCTCCAATACAAATGGACTATATCCCAGAGCATTTAAAAAAGACATGAAGAGATTTGTGAAACATCGATAATAATTTTGAATGAGCAAGTGAATACTGGGAAGTTTCAACCCACCAGAAACATACAAATATATTTCCCAAATTCCAAAAAAATGTCAACCTCAACTGGGAGTTGTGAAGTTCTGTTTGTCTTGTCCTGAAGTAGATGTATAGCTGGAAAAAGGCTTTCTGGGAAATTGCACTAATGAGTTTGAACCCTGTTGTCAGCCTTTACTCAGTGGTGGCATCCTTGCCTCTGTATTAGAAGGTTGATGCATTAAGTCCCAATCCAGAGACTGGAGCACATAAGCTGGAAGAGCACTTCAATGCAGTACAGAAGGAGTGCAGTGTAGTTGGAGGTGGTGCCCCTTAGATGAGGCATTAAATCTCGGCCCCCTCAGATGGATGTAAGAATTCCAAAAAAAAAGAATGAAGTAGTTTTCCCAGTATCCTTGCCAATATTTATCACTCAACCAACACCAAAACAGATCATCTGAACATTTATTTCATTCCTCTTTGAAGGACATTGCTGCACACAATTTAACTGCTCTGTTTACTACATTACAACATTGATTACATTTTGCTGTAGGCTGCTTTCGCAGCTTGTTGAGGTCATGAAATGTGCTATATAAATGCAACTTCTTTCTTCCTGCTGTGGTTAATAGCTGTAATTAATTGTGAAGCGAAGCTTTTTAATTCTTTTTGTCTTCGTTTGAATGTCAAAACATTGAGTAGCTTTAAATGTTGCCCTGTATCAAGGTTTCTTTAGTGAATTTCTGCTTTGCCAGGCAGTTCATGAGTTGAGACCAGTCTGTTAATCTTATTTCACATTGTGGACTTTTGAATCTTTAATGTTATGTTAAGCTGATATTACTATGAGCTCTCCGAAAATTAAAAATAGCTGTCAGGAGAGCAGAGCAAAGTGCTATAACTGTAGCATAAGTAATGTATGCAACTGAACTTTAATGTTTGTCTCAGATACTCAAAACTACTCGATTAGCCTGATTTTCTGAATATATTTCATTTATTTTTGGTTTTGCTGTATCTGGGGGAAAAAGTCTTTAAATTTAATTAGCATAGTTTTGAATTTCAATGATGAAAGCAATATATTAGACACTTTATTGGACTGAGTTAAAGTCTAATGTTCAGCAAAGGATCTGAGTATATCATGAGCTGGGCTGGCGAAGTACAGTCTCTGCAAGCTAGGGTTCCCAACCCTCCTGGAATGACTGGGAGGTACCCAGAATTGGGAACTCGTCCCCTGGGCACTGCCTCCAGTATTTTGGGAGATCAGAGATTTCAATTTCTCACTGCAGTGGACCCCCCGCTCTAAGATGTCACCCTAAGAGAGCCAGGAACATGTATCGGGTGGTTGTGGGATGTTGCTGGGGAGCTAGGAATCGGGAGGGTTTGGGAATCGTAGGTGTCAGCAACCGTGTCTCAGCAATTGGGTGTCTTAGTGTGACTCTCAGGGTCAACTCACTATTGTGATTGAGACTTGTACAACCAACTCCTGCTAATGCAACATTATTATAGAGGTAAACACAAGCACTGACTGCTGTGTGTGGATTATATCACTGAGATTTAGACATCAGGCTTGCTGTCGGAACACTCTAGTCTGATCCGGCTGACACCTGTCAGCTTCTGGATTGGATATTCTGGTTTCTGTGAGCGCTGCTTGTAATCATCTAAAATGTAAATCAAACTGGTTTGCCAGAATGCCACGTATTCAAACCTCCAGAAAGCCTCCAACCACACGCTTATGTTGGCTATCTTACTGTACTTACACTGATGCAATTGTAGATAAAGGTAGAGGCAACAATAGAATGTTTTGTTCCAACAAACTTTGGACAGGTATCCTTGCTATTGTTGTTGGACAAAAGTACTTCAAAGTCAGGAGTGAGCTGAAGTCAGAAAGATCTTTATTACCAACATGCAAGGGAGAGCCTTCAGCATGCCAAAGTCTCTCAAACAGGTCATGGTTACAGCAGAGATAGTTATACAATAACTTTTGTGAAACTAAAACAACTGGTTACTCATATATCCATATTTGATTATCTTACTATTGCTATTACACTTCTTTTCAGTACTTTATAATACTAGTTCTCTTTGCAATCTTGCTCTCCCTAATTCTTTCTCTTACAATAGATAAACAGACCAAGGTCTTATGATGGAAAAGGATCAGTAAAAGAAAAACAACTGCAGTTGTGTGAACATTGGTAACCCTATTAACCCTTCATTTTCCACATCACTATCCTCTGTACTTCACTTTCCATGTCGTACAGCTCCATTCCACCTATGTACAAGCAAAAACAATTTGGGTGAAAGAGGAAAGTGAAGTGAGTTACCGATGGTGGGTTTTGTATGTGCAGAGGTTGGTTATAAATGCAACAGCATTGCTTACTTTTAATAATTATTGGTTGCCTGAACCTTTCAAGTTACTGACCATTTTGGGATATTAGATGCCCATTGTTCATGTGTGAGCTGAAATATGTTGCTCGTCACATGCATTAGGGGCATTGGAGATGTAATCACTAACATAGCACAAATTGTGGAGCTGGGTGGGTTAGAAGAATCTACAGATGGATTAATTTAGAATCAGTTGGTTTATCGTGTTTTATTTTAACATGACCATTGAAAAATGAACTATAATTATACAAAATGTCACAAATATTATGCCACTGATTATGATTTAATAGACTACCTGACAAACAGGTCCACAATACCTAAGTATATACCATACATTTAACCCAAAATAGACAACATTTTTTAGTTATATAAAATGGAGATACCATTATATAATAAATATCATGGAAACTTGCAGCCATATGTAGCATTCCACCAGATGTTTACTTTTGTATTACAAGCTCAATCAATCTGAATCTGGCCATAATACAGTCTGACAGTTATTTGGTATCTCATTTGAGAGCGCTCAGGGATGTAAGTCTGCTATCCTTTCTGTGCACCCCTGCTGTAAACCTGGCAGAAGTGTGGTAGAAGGATTGGAAATTAGGTCACAATTCAGATATGCTCAGACCCGGCTTTCCCCACTAATCTCCACAGAGCCTTGTTTGAGATGTGGCTGGGTGGAGACATGGGTGGACTCCAAGGCAAGGTGATTCCTCATCCCTGGCCTGGTGGAATATCGTAGGCCAATACATGGAGTAAAAGCAGGTGCATTAGCCTGCTGAGCTGCTGTTGTGGAGACTACTTGGGGAATAGGTGGGGTTGCAGGGGGAGGGAGTGCAGGCATGGAACCTGAAGATTTTCAGCTCCCTTTATAAAAGTGGCCATTGGACACATTTCCTTGATCTTTCAGGGTGGGTGGGTTTCCCTACACCCCTTGCTAGAACATACAAGTTTCACCATTTTTTGAGGCTTCTCCCATTTGAAAGGTGCTCAAGGTAGGCCCCTAGTGGCTGTGCTGTCTGCCGGCATTTTAAAAATCTGTTGACCTGCACCTTGCCTTGCATACATTGGCAGGGTAGTGCTGGAGGTCACTGGTGGACAGATTCTGGTGCATAAGGTTAGATTGACGGTTTGAGTATTCTCATCCCTTTGGACTTCAGAATATTCCCTGTGTGTCAGCTTATTTAAAATTTAATGGTTCCAAATGTTTTGCTTGCACCAGTGATGCAAATATATGCTGTTCTTACAGTTGTGATGCTGACCTGTGATGTCCCATGTGAAAATTATCATTTGCACAACATCTGTTGTTTGACATCTGGATCCTGTGCATTTTCATCAGGCTGCGTTTTTGTGTGCCAGGTTGTTCCAGAATAACTTTTTTATTTCAAATTTGAAGGCTGCTCAGTTACAACTGGGGCATTTGATAGGAGCAATTGAACACTTAAGCTTAGCTTTCTTAAACTTTTTCTAGTTGTTACTCCACCAGGAAATAAGCTCTTGGAATGCAAAGTAAATCCCACAATGAATTGCAACCCAACACTTTTAACAGTGCACTAAAATTTACCAAGGGAGTACATAAGAATGAATAAGAAAGAAGACTGATATTGTGTAAGAAACAAATTGGAACTGAGTAAATGCTTAATTGGGTCACTCGTATTAATGCAAACTCTGTGGTGGTTTCAAACAACATGGTTTAAAGAATGCAAGTTGTTGGCTGGGCAAGCAATACTGATTTCACTGTGATAGCACTGCAAACTGTGGCAGAGATGAAAGGAAAGCATTTAATAACCAAAACAAAAAGCGTAACCACTAGCTCTTTGCCACTGTATTTTACTGCTTCCATTGTAACTGAAATGGTTGTTGAAGCATTTCACTGCACACTAGCTTTTCTATATAAAGTTAGAAAACAAAACCTGAAATAAAATCCTGGACATGATTGATTTGAATTTTCTCAGTGATCCCTATCATTAGCTTTGCCAACTAGTTAATCAGAAAGAAAAGCTTCCTGGGAAAAGAACTTGACAGCCAGAGCAATAGTATACAACAAATCCAGAACAATAGTATACAACAAATCAAGATGCCAAACCTGCACATATGCTTTCTTTCCATTTCCACTATAGAATAATGTATCATCACAGGAACGTTTAATAATCAAGCGAGTGATGCAATTTGCCTAAAACACTGCAAGAAACACTTTCAAATCTGGCATATCTGGATTTAAGATATGAGGTTTACATTCTAGGAGGGGTGTTTTATGAGAGGATTTAGGGCAGGTTACCCTTGATGTACCCTTGGCCCATTGCAATTACAAGGTCAGGGGTATTTATAAATTACATTTAGGATGCCGATGGGGGCCTACTTCAGCTGAGGATCAAGGAAAGAATTTAACTATGAAGTCCTTCCATATTGCAAGCCCAAAAATCATCATAAAAAATATTTATTGCTGTGGCTGTTGCTTTAGGCCTGAAAGCAAATAGATTCCTCTGTTTTTGGGAAACTGGCCTTTCAAAGTTTAAACTCCTTCCAAACCACTGGCAATACTAGATGCTAGGGATGCCCAGACATCCTTTGTGCCCAGTATTGCTAGGGTACAAAATGGTATGAAATAAGTCATGACAAATGCCCTCATTTCCATGACTTCATATTGTGCCGATCCATTTCTGGGCTGGTGTATTATGTGCTCGACCCATTTAATTCACAATTTGTGATGGACAAAAAGGGATATGGGGTTTATGTAACCAGATCCTGCTCCAGACAACTCAGCAACTTCTTTTCGTGCATCCCAGACCACAGAATTTCAGCCCTTAACTGTAGAATGTTGGCTATCTTTTACAGCCTAATTATCCTTTGTGCAAAGAATAAGGAATGCTCCACAAGGTCCTTCTAATATTGTAAACATTTTTAGATTAATGTCAATGGCACACAGATAGGTAGCCTTTTTATGTTACATAATCCTTTTCTTTAGAAACCCACTATTTCTCAACACTTTTTGTAGGGAGAGATGGGAAATGGTAATGAGGTGTTCTGATTTATCAATTCCACCTCTGTTACATAAAGAAATATTGTCACTTCTTCCTCTTCTGTCAGTTCCATAAAGTCCTTTTTTGATCTTGGGATTTGTTGCTGTAAAAGAGTATCATTGATGATTGTCTCTTGTGTCTGCATGCCTCCATGTAATGTTGGATCCATCAGTGGTCATTCTCCATATTTGAGATATGGACTTTCATACATAGAACATAGAACAGTACAGGCCCTTCGGCCCACGATGTTGTGCTGAACCTTTAACCTACTCTAAGATCAAACTAACTACCTACCCTTCATTCTACTATCATCCATGTACCTATCCAAGAGTCGCTTAAATGCCCCTAATGTATCTGCTTCTACTACCACCGCTGGCAATGCATTCCATGCACCCACCACTCTCTGTGCAAAGAACCTACCTCTGACATCTCCCCGAAACCTTCCTCCAATCACCTTAAAATTATGCCCCCTAGTGATAGCCCTTTCCACCCTGGGAAAAAGTCTCTGGCTATCCACTATCTATGCCTCTCATCATCTTGTACCCCTTTATCAAGTCACCTCTCATCCTTCTTCGTTCCAATGAGAAAAGCCTTAGCTCCCTCAATCTTTCTTCGTAGGACATGCCCTCCAGTCCAGGCAGCATCCTGGTAAATCTCCTCTGCATCCTCTCTAAAGCTTCCACATCCTTCCGATAATGAGGCGACCAGAACTGAACACAATATTCCAAGTGTGGTCGAACCAGGGCCTTATAGAGCTGCAGCATAACCTCGCGGCTCTTAAACTCAATCCCCCTGTTAATGAAAGCCAACACACCATACACCTTCTTAACCCTATCAACTTGGGTGGCAACTTTGAGCGATCTATGGACATGGACCCCAAGATCCCTCTGTTCCTCCACACTACCAAGAATCCTGTCTTTAAGCCTGTATTCTGCATTCAAATTCGACCTTCCAAAATGAATCACTTCACACTTTTCCAGGTTGAACTCCATCTGCCACTTCTCAGCCCAGCTCTGCATCCTGTCAATGTCCCGTTGCAACCTACAACAGCCTTCCACACTATCCACAACTCCAGCAACCTTCGTGTCATCGGCAAACTTGCTAACCCAGCCTTCCACTTCCTCATCCAAGTCATTTATAAAAATCACAAAGAGCAGAGGTCCCAGAACAGATCCCTGCGGAACACCACTGGTCACCAAGCTCCAGGTTGAATACTTCCCATCTACTACCACCTTCTGTCTTCCATGGGCCAGCCAATTCTGTATCCGGACAGCCAACTTTCCCTGTATCCCATGCCTCCTTACTTTCTGAATGAGCCTACCATGGGGAACCTTATCAAACGCCTTGCTAAAATCCATATACACCACATCCACTGCTCTTCCTTCATCAATGTGTTTTGTCACATCTTCAAAGAATTCAATAAGGCTTGTGAGGCATGACCTGCCCCTCACAAAGCCATGCTGACTGTCTCTAATCAAACTATGCTTTTCCAAATAATCATAAATCCTGTCTCTCAGAATCCTCTCCAATAATTTGCCTACTACCGACGTAATACTGACTGGTCTATAATTCCCAGGGTTATCCCTATTCCCTTTCTTGAACAAGGGAACAACATTTGCCACCCTCCAATCATCTGGTACTACTCCAGTGGACAGTGAAGACGCAAAGATTATCGGCAAAGGCGCAGCAATCTCTTCCCTCGCTTCCCGTAATATCCCTGGGTATATCCCGTCTGGCCCCGGGGACTTATCTGTCCTCATATCATTCAAAATTTCCAGCACATCCTCCCTCTTGACCTCAACCTTTTTGAGCATATCAGCCTGTTCCACGCTGTCCTCACAAACGACCAGGTCCCTCTCACTAGTGAATACTGAAGCAAAGTATTCATTTAGGACCTCCCCTACCTCCTCCGACTCCAGGCACAAGTTCCCTCCACTATCCCTGATCGGCCCTACCCTCACTCTGGCCATCCTCGTGTTCCTCACATAAGTGTAGAACGCCTTGGGATTTTCCTTAATCCTACCCGCCAAAACTTTTTCATGTCCCCTTCTAGCTCTCCTAAGTCCATTCTTCAGTTCCTTCCTGGCTACCTTGTAACCCTCTAGAGCCCTGTCTGATCCTTGCTTCCTTAACCTTAAGTAAGCTTCCTTCTTCCTCTTGTCGAGCTGTTCCACATCTCTTGTCATCCAAGGTTCCTTCACCCTACCATCCCTTCCCTGCCTCATCGGGACAAACCTATCCAGCAGTCGCAGCAAGTGCTCCCTAAACAACCTCCACATTTCTGTCGTGCATTTCCCTGAGAACATCTGTTCCCAATTTATGCTCCCCAGTTCCTGCCTAATAGAATTGTAATTCCCCCTCCCCCAATTAAATATTTTCCCATCCCGTCTGCTCCTGTCCTTCTCCATGACTACAGTAAAGGTCAGGGAGTTGTGATCACTATCACCGAAATGCTCTCCCACCAATAGATCTGCCACCTGGCCTGGTTCGTTGCCAAGCACCAAGTCCAACGTAGTCTCCCCTCTAGTCGGCCTATCTACATATTGAGTCAGGAAACCTTCCTGGACACACCTGATAAAAACTGCTCCATCCAAACTATTTGCACTAAGGAGTTTCCAATCAATATTAGGGAAGTTGAAGTCACCCATGACAACAACCCTGTTACTTCTGCACCTTTCCAAAATCTGCCTCCCAATCTGTTCCTCCATGTCTCTGTTGCTATTGGGGGGTCTATAGAAAACTCCCAATAAAGTGACTGCTCCTTTCCTGTTTCTGACTTCCACCCATAATGACTCAGTAGACAAACCCTCCTCGACGACCTCTCTTTCTGCAGCTGTGATACTATCCCTGATTAGCAATGCCACTCCCCCACCTCTTTTACCTCCCTCCCTATTCCTTTTGAAACATCTAAACCCCGGAACATCCAACATCCATTCCTGTCCCTGTGAAATCCACGTCTCCGTAATGGCCACAATATCGTAACTCCATGTACTGATCCATGCTCTAAGTTCATCACCCTTATTCCTGACATTTCTTGCGTTAAAATAGACACACTTCAACCCATCATACTGGCTGCAACTTTGTCCTGTCAACTGTCTAACCTTCCTCACAGACTCTCTGCACTCGGTATCTGCCTGTTCAACAGCTACCCCATCCACTGATCCGTAGCTCCGGTTCCCATCCCCCTGCCAAACTAGTTTAAACCCTTTATACAGACCCTTAGAAAATAGGCGACAGGTTTAGATAGAGGATTTGGATCGGCGTAGGCTTGGAGGGCCGAAGGGCCTGTACCTGTGCTGTAATTTTCTTTGTTTTTTGTTCTTTGTTCTCCCGAAGAGCTCTAGCAAACCTCCCGCCCAGGATATTGGTGCCCCTCCGGTTCAGATGCAACCTGAATACAAGTGGTGTGCACTCTTCATGCATTCATGCAACCTATGCTTAGATCTGGTGAAAACTTGCTAATCATTTTTTGGCTTCAACAAGTGCTTCTTTACACCATTGTTTTAGGCTGTCTTTATACTGTGCTATTTGCTCGAGATCAGTAGCTACAGAATCAATTTGCAACTGGCAAGAGCTGATTTATACAGCTTACATGTGTAATGTGCAGAACTCCAATCCCCAGGCAGGAAAATTTTGAATATTTTGAGAGCACAGACTGGAGACTGCACTCCCAAGGGGTCCCATGCTGTTGTGTTCTGGATTCAGATTGGTTCTTGACATTAGTGTTGTACAATCACTTTTGCATCATTGCAAAGTGGAAATGGCTTTGCAGTGACACGGAGCGGCAGTAATAGCCAGAAGAATCAATATCTACACATTTTTTGCCTTTTATTGCCAATCAGAGTCTTCAAAGCGAAAAGAATATTTTGTAATTGGAGCTACATTGAACCCAAAGTGAATGACGTCTAGAGTGGTGTATAAATAGACTTTTCCAAGTGTGTCAGATTCATAAAACTACAGAGTACTGACTAGGCCAATTTTTTTCATATAGCCCAAGCAAGAGTAACGACTTGAGTGCCTATTTTAATCCTACCTGCCTGGCGAAAACTGGCTGGGTGAGCAGTTCAAATAGCCACAGCGACTTACCCTCACCAATCCCCCTGCAAATTTAATCTGCTCTTTTGATCAGGCGAGAGGGATACCCATTGGAAGGCAGTTGATCCTTATTTAAATATACAGATCAAGTTCTGATGACATCCTCAGGACCGGACTGCAATTTTAACACATTGTCTGTGTGGGGAAGCCATTGTGGGTTCCCTGCCAGGCTAAACTGGTGGCAAGAGGTTCTGGGACCAAGAGAGGCTCTGAAAGATGAGTTACATTTTTTTGTTGCTTTCTTGTGAGCTAGGAGGGACAAGAATGGTCCTTTGAGTCCCACAGGGGAACCCTGGGCCTTTTTGCCCTGGGCTTCCTTCTTCATCCCCTCAATGTGATACTCTCCCAATCGCTTACCCGAGCATCGGGGACTGTTTGGTTAGATCCGTGGTAGTGGTCTCCTGCTGTGTGAAATCTCGCAGGCCTCACTGTGGAAGCCAGATAGTGTGCCGCCTGTCTTGGGCGCCGTCCACATGGACTTCTGGGGGTTAAAATCAGCCCAAATAATGAAGTGTGTGGTTTAGTGCTAAGATAAATTAATTTAAAATCCATTGCTAATTTTCACTATATTAAACAAAATGGTATTTTGGCAAGACAACATGAATGCTATTTTGGGAGAGATTCAAGAACAACAACAACAAAAACTTGCATTTATGGCACTTTTAATATAGAAAGTGTATATAATACCGAAGTGTAATAAATATAGACACTGAGCCAAAGAATGAGATAAGTAAGGATGACCAAAAGCTCAATGAAAGAAATGGTTATTTTTTTTTATTCATTCATGGGATGTGGGCGTCGCTGGCCAGGCCAGCATTTATTGCCCATCCCGAATTGCCCTTGAGAAGGTGGTGGTGAACTGCCTTCTTGAACTGCTGCAGTCCATTTGGGGTAGGTACACCCACAGTGCTGTTAGGAAGGGAGTTCCATGATTTTAACCCAGCAACAGTGAAGGAACAGCGATATAGTTCCAAGTCAGGATGGTGTGTGACTTGGAGGGAAACTTGCAGGTGGTGGTGTTCCCATGTATTTGCTGCCCTTGTCCTTCTAGTTGGTAGAGGTCACGGGTTTGGAAGGTGCTGTCTAAGGAGCCTTGGTGCATTGCTGCAGTGCATCTTGTAAATGGTACACACTGTTGCCACTGTGCGTCAGTGGTGGAGGGAGTGAATGTTTGTGCCAATCAAGCAGGCTGCTTTGTCTTGGATGGTGTCGAGCTTCTTGAGTGTTGTTGGAGCTGCACCCATCCAGGCGAGTGGAGAGTATTCCATCACACTCCTGACTTGTGCCTTCTAGATGGTGGACAGGCTTTGGGGAGTCAGGAGGTGAGTTACTCGCCTCAGGATTCCTAGCCTCTGGCCTACTCTTGTAGCCATGGTATTTATATGGCTCCTCCAGTTCAGTTTCTGGTCAATGGTAGCCCCTAGGATGTTGATAGTGGGGGATTCAGCGATGGTAATGCTGTTGAATGTCAAGGGGAGATGGTTAGATTCTCTCTTGTTGAAGATGGTCATTGCCTGGCACTTGTGTGGTGCGAATGTTACTTGCCACATATCAGCCCAAGCCTGGATATTGTCCTTGTCTTGCTGCATTTCTACATGGACTGCTTCACGAATGGTGCTGAACATTGTGCAATCATCTGCGAACATCCCCACTTCTGACCTTATGATTGAAAGAAGGTCATTGATGAAGCAGCTGAAGATGGTTGGGCCTAGGACACTACCCTGAGGAGAGTCTTAAAGGAGGAGAGGTTTGTGGAGAGGAGGGGGGCTGGGTGGGGAATTCCTTGGCTGTGGAAAGTATTACTGCATATGGTGGGGCAATGGAAAGGGGAATGCACAAAGGACCAAAGTCAGAGGAATGGAAAATTTGGAAGCAGGGAATTTAAGGCTGGAGGAGTTAGAGACAGGCAAGCATGAAGCTATGAAGGGATTTAAACATGAAGATGAGAATTTTAAATTACAAGGGAGCCAATGTGAACCAGTGAGGACAGGGCAATGGGCAACAGTCGTTCGGATAAGCTGAAGTTTACGAAGGCCAGAATTTTACACCCCCCCCCCCCACCCCCCCCCCCAAAGAGCAGGAAGGTGGCGGGCGCGGGCGGGGGTGGGGGCACATAAAATGGAGCGGGAGGCTGGGGGGGCCCTTCGAGAGCTGCTCCTGCCTCCGCCGCTACTTTACGCAGGACGGCGGTGAAAAACGGCCAGCTCTCCCCAGGCCAATCAAGGCCCTTAATGTAGCCACTTAAGGGCTTCCGCGCACCGACACGGGGACTTTGCCGGTGGCTGGTCGGGCAACCAGGCCTGAGTGAAGCCACCTGACAAAAGCAGGCGGTCTCTGATGGCCTGGGGGGGCCCTCATGATCGGACACCCTGTGCCCGACTGAGAGCCACCCAAACCACCCCCAACACGCACACCCATCCCCCCAATCGACCACCCTTGTCTCGCCAGGGCCTGAGTAATCACCCCCGGTGAGGCAACATAAACTTACCTAGGTTCTGGGGGTCCCCACATCTTTGTCTTGAGGCTGGGCTGCAGTCCCAGCAGTGGCCATCGCTCCTAGTGGCGCAGCTGGGACTAAGAGCTGTTGGCCCACTGATTGGCCGGCAGCTCTATTAGGTGGGACTTCCTGCCTCAAGTGGGTGGAAGTCCTGCCTCAGAACAATTATAAGCCAAGGAACTGCAAAATGTGGCTTGGATCCCCACAGGCGGAATCGGGTTCGCCACCGACTTTACAGTCGGTGGACGGCTCCTGTCTGCCAAGGGTAAAATCCTAACTGAAGGGTGTAGGATGGTAAGCCGGCCAAGCCAGTATTGGAATAGTTGAGTCTGGAGGTGAAAAAGTTATAAATGTGGGTTTCAGTGGCAAATGGACTAAGGTAGAGGCAGAAGCAGGAAGTGATGTTGTGATGCAAAGCATGTGGGATGAGAAGCTCAGCTCACTTTGCCCAGAATGCTGAGGTTGTAAATAGTCTGGTTTTCCCTGAGATCGTGGCTGGGTATGGGGTTGGAACTGGTGCTATGTGTTTGGAGTTTGTAGTGGCAAAGTTGGGTTTGGTCTGCCCAGTGTATCATGAAGGTGCTTCCAGTATTTTTTTTGAGGACTTGCCTTTAATAGATTGCGTAAATTTGTTCATTTGAAAGGCTGAAGTGATGCTTGGATTTTTTTTGTTTAAAGGTTACTGGAAGGGCACTTTGGATACTTAAAAAAAAAATCACTTACTGGATGAGTCAATGAAGTGATAAAGTAAACATAACGAGCCTTGCTGGCTATTGGAGTTGTTTACAGAGAAGTCACATGTCTAGGTTTATGGTTGTTGGGAGTTTTGGCTTTTTGATTTGGCTTGGACTGTTCAAATGATCTGTGTGTAGTCTGCTAAGAGAGAAGTCACCTAACTCATCCTTTTTCACCCGTTTTGGAAAATCTTCTGAGAATCCCATGTGATAGCTGAAACCACTAATGCAGTAATTCTCCGAAAAGCCTGCAAGAATACTCCTCGACGTCTCCTGAACAGAAATGCTCCAGAAAGATCCCAATGACAGTCATCTATGTGTACCCAGATGCTGGACCAAAGGCCATCTGGAATATTCCATATCTTATCCTTTTTTTCTTCAAGAATTGACAATAACTTGACCAAAGTATTTTTTTAAAAGTTGATCTCTGCAGAGTCAGTTTTTTAATTTTCTTTTTTTCCTTTAGCCGGTGTGTGTGCATGAGCATGCGTGTATGTGTTCAGTTATTTTAGAAGGGTATATATTTATACTTTCATATTTCAAACTGTGTATTACTAAGTTTTGCATCTTTATTGAATAAGTCTTGTTTTATAATAAATCAATAATTTTTTTGCTTATTAAACAAATCTGGTTGGCAGTTAGCCTGGGATAACCCAAAGCTGACGACGTGCAATTGTAAGTGGCGTAATAATAATTGAAAAGGGGTAAAGGAAAACACTAGGTTTCTTGTGCATTAGAGTAAAGCTGATACTACTGAATGGCTACTTCTGATGCAAGTGCGTTTGTGCAGTAGTCTGAGATAAATTATGATTCTTTAGAGGCATTGTCCGCTGATGAGCTGTTAAGTGTGGCGGAGCACTTGAAGTTAGATATTGGACCAAAAGCTAAGAGACCTGAAATTCAGAAACTAGTGGCTGGAAAGCTGAAGATTGAAGTGAAGGAGCCAGAGGGATGAGTAGAATTGGAAGAAGACAATGTAACACTGGCACAGATTCAGTTGGACAGGCAGAAGTTTCAGGCGAAAAGGAAAAAGAAAGGGCATTTCAAAGGGAGTGAGCAGAATGGCAGGAGTGAGAAAGGGAAGGAGAAAGAGAAAAAGAAAGAGAAGAAAAGGAGAGAGAAAGAGAATACCGCTTAAAAGGCTGCCACTGAGAAAAAAGGTGGCCTTGACTCCAGGGAAAATTCAATTGAGGAAGAATCTAACTCCCACCCAAGACCTAGTGGGGAGCTGTTTAAATTTGTGCAAGCCCTCCTGCAGTTTGAGGAAAGGGACGTAGATGCATTTTTCATTTTCTTTGAAAAGATAGCTAAACAGATGAGGTGGTCGAATGAAAACTGGACACTGCTCATACAAAGCAGGTTGATTGGCAAAGTTCCGAGGTGGCTTCTGCAGATTATGAGATGGCAAAAAAGGCTATTCTCACTGTTTATGAATTTGTACCTGAAGCTTATACGCAGAAATTTCGGAACTTCCACAAACAGCTTGGGCAAACTTGTATAGAATTTGAGAGGGTAAAGCAAATTAACTTTGATTGTTGGATGCAGGCACTAAAGGTAGAGGCCACGTATGAGACTCTTAGGGAAATAGTTCTCCTGGAGGAATTTTAAAAATCCCTCCATTAGTAAGAATTCATGTAGAAAACCAGAAGATTTCAACAGCCAGACAGGCAGCTGAGATGGCTGATGATTATGAGCTTGTTCACAAGTCCAAACTCTTTTTCCGACACCCCCACAAACCCGAGAAGGATAGAACGTGCGAGGGTGAAAGGATGGCAAGTAGCTGGGGACAAGAAGGGACAGCTGGGAACATACCAGGAGCTCCTTCTCAGGCCAGAAAGGAAAGTGCTGAGGGTGGAATGAGGTGTCGAAGGCCTCAGTGTTTCCATTGCCACAAGTGGGACACCTTTGTGCGGACTGCTGCAAGTTACGGGGTAAACTCAGGGGACGTATTGGAGTACACAAGGCCAAGGCAGAGAAAGGGCCCTGACCGAGAGTATGATAGATCAAGCTGTGGCTCTGACTGCAGCTGTAAGGCCAAGTAAAAAAAAAAACGCTGTGAGTGCAGGGAACATGAACAAGATATCTGAGAGCTGTAGGGAATTCTTGTCAGAAGGACAAGTAACTCCTTATCCCTCAAGTGAGGCAGATAAACCTACAGTTATACTCAAAGATACAGGGGCCACCCAAATTATTTTTTGCTACGGAAAGGCCTGACGTTTCCACCAGAGTGCATTGAATGCCAAGGTATTAGTGAACAGTATCGGCGGGGAGTATATACCCATACCTTTGTATCGGGTGCACCTGGAGTGTGACCTAATTTCTGTAATGGTAACTGTAGGCGTTGTCCATAGTTGGCCTGTAGACGGAGTTGATTTACTCCTGGGGAATGATTTGGCCAAAGCAAAGTTAGCAGCTTCTCCAGTAGTCACAGAAAGACCAAGTGAAGTGTAGTGACCCAAGCAATGGCCAAGAAAGTTCTATCGTCGGAGGTCAAATTGGCATCACACAGATATTTGGCTATCTGGAACTTTCTTTGGGAATGTTCAGTAAGTCTTCTGTGATGGAGGCTCAGCAAGCCAATCCAGAGTTAAGTAAAGTGGCACAATCAGGTCAAACCGAAGCTGAGTCAGAGGGAGATCCGGAATGCTACTATATTAAAAATGGGACTTTGGTGAGAAAGTGGAGATCTCCTCACAGACCTGCAGACGATGAATGGATGGTGGTTCACCAGATAGTGGTGCCACCCAAGTATTGCTGGAAATATTAAGGATAGCTCATGAAATTCCTATGGTGGGACAAGTAGGGATCTGGAAGACCCAAGCACGTATAAGTCGACATTTTTACTGGCCAGGTCTTCACAAGGATGTGGTGCAGTTTTGTAAAACGTGTCATACATGCCAGTTTGTGGGAAAACCGCAACCTGAAAAAAACCGGCACCTTTAATTCCCATACCAATTTTTGCAGAACCATTTAGTAGGGTGTTTATAGACTGTGTGGGACTGTTACTGAAAACAAAAGCAGGACACCAATATATATTTGCTAATATGGATTTGGCTACTCAGTTCCCAGAGGCCATTCCCTTGAGAATAATTTCTGCTAAGGCAGTGGTAGAGAAGTTAACCCAGTTCTTCACTCTATATGGATTACCGATTGGGATCCAGTCGGATCAGGGTTCCAAATTTTTGTCTAAAAGTTTTCAGGAAGTTATGAGTGATCTGGGTGTAACACAGTTAAAGTCCTCAGCATACCACCCACAAGACACAAGAGGCTTTAGAATAGTACCATCAGACCCTCAAAATGCTGATCAGGGCATGCTGTCATGAATATCCCCATGATTGGGACATAGGGCTGGAATTTCTTTTGTTTGCCACCAGGGATTCACCTAATGAGTCTACCGGTTTTAGTCCTTTTGAATTGGTTTATGGACATAAGGTAAGAGATCCTATAAATTAATTAAAGAAAGGTTTTTAGAACAGAGGGACGAACCTTCAGTGTTAGATTATGTATCTGTGTTCCAGGAGTGGCTCACGAGAGCCTGCAAAATGGCACAGGCTCACCTTAAAGCTTCCCAAAAAACCGTGAAGAAATGAGCAGACAAGCATGCAAGACCCGAACATTTCAAAAAGGGGATGATGTGTTAGTATTACTGCCTCTATGCTGAAATGCTGAAAGCACGATTCAGTGGTCCATATAGTCAAAAGGATTGGTGAAATAAATTATTTGATTGACACCCCAGATCGCCAGAAAAAAAATCAGCTGTGTCACATCAATATGTTGAAACAATACCACTGAAAGGAGACAGATAAGCTAGCACAGGTATGTCAGGTAGTAAGGACAGTGAAGGATGAAAGGGATAGTGAGGGTGAGGCTGAAGGAGGCCTAGACAATTCCCAAATTGAGCTATCTGGTTAGCTAGCACTGAATTGTTCGGGAGATTAGACACTATGGCTTCATATTTAGATGCAGAACTACGAAGAGACCTAACGAGGCTACTCAGAGCATTTAAAGGAGTCTATAGGGACAAACCAGGATGTACAACCTTAGCCATACATGATGTGCATATAAGAGAATGATTTCCTGTAAAACAGCATCCTTATCACTTAGGTCCAGAGAAACAGGCCCAGGTGAAAGCAGACATCCACGCATGTTGGAAAACCACCTAATTGAACCCAGTCAAAGCAGCTGGAGTTCCCCAGTCATATGAGTGGGTTCAACTAAATTTTGTATGGACTACAGAAAGGTTAATGCAGTAACAAAGGCAGACTCCTACCCAATTCCTCACTTGGAAGACTGTATTGACAGAGTTGTGTTATGAAGGTGCCCTGTTCTTCAAATGTTCTGAGGACTTGTGTTAACAATTATTGACTGGTTCATTTGGAAAACTGAAAAGATTCCATGGATTTTTTTTTTGCAAGGGTCACTGGGAAGACACTTGAGCTTTGTGTTAAAAACAACCGTTATTGGATGTCACATGCCTTAAGCTAAATAAACAACAGGAACCATTGTGACCAGTGGAGTTGTTTACAGAGAAGTGACATGTCAAGATTTATGGTTGTCAGGAGGTTTTGACATGCTGTTGGAGTGTGGGCTGTTTTGAAGGCAGTTGGGTTTGTAGCCTGCTGAAAGAAATACCAAGCTCATCTTTTCTCCACCTCTCTAAGAGACCCTGAAAAATCCTGTGTGAGAGCTAAAACCCTGATTCAGCATTTCTCCTGAGAAACTCCTAGAAAGTCTGCCAGCTTAATTTTCGATGCTGCCTGAAAATAACTACTCCGGAAAAGATCCCAATGACCCATCTATGTGTACTCGGATGCCAGATTGCCATTTGAGAAACAACTTACATAAGAACTAGGAGCAGGAGTAGGCAATTCAGCCCCTCGAGCCTGCCCCGCCGTTCAATATGATCATGGCTGATCTCATCTCGGCCTCAATTCCACTTTCCTGCCCATTCTCCATAACCCTTCAACCCATTACTAATTAAAAATCTGTCTATCTCCTCCTTAAATTTACTCAATGTTGCGGCATCCACCGCACTCTGGGGTAGTGAATTCCACAGACTCATGACCCTTTGAGAGAAGTAATTTCTCCTCATCTCTGTTTTAAATCTGCTACCCCTTATCCTAAAGCTATGACCTCTCATTCTAGATGGCCCCACAAGAGGAAACATCCTCTCTACGTCTACTTTGTCAATCCCTTTAATCATCTTATATACCTCAATTAGATCTCCTCTCATTCTTCCAAACTCTAGAGAGTAAAGGCCTAAACTGCTCAATCTCTCTTCATAAGACAAACCCCTCATCCCTGGAATCAATCTAGTGAACCTCCTCTGAACTGCCTCCAATGCAACTACATCCCCCCTCAAGTAAGGGAACCAAAACTGTATGCAGTACTCCAGTTGTGGTCTCGCTAATGCCTTGTACAGTTGCAACAGCGTTTCCTACTTTAATATTCTATTCCTTTAGCAATAAATGCCAAAATTCCATTTGCCTTCCCTATTACCTGCTGTACCTGCATACTAGCTTTCTGTGATTCATGCACGAGGACACCCAGATCCCTCTGCACCGAAGCACTCTTGAAGTTTCTCTCCATTTAGATAATTTGCCTTTCTATTCTTCCGACCAAAATGGATAACCTCACACTTATCCACATTAAACTCCATCTGCCAAATTTTGGCCCATTCACCAAACCTATTCACATCCATTTGTAAATTTCTTGTTTCATCATTTTTATTCAAGAATTACCAAGTATTTGGCCAAAGTATTCTTTTTTGGTTTGTTTGTGAAGGACCTCTGCAGAGAAAATTTCTTCAATTTTTTTCTTCAACCAGTGTGTGTGTGAGTGTATGTGCGTTAGGTATTTAAAAAGGAACTTTCATATTTCAATCTGTGTATTAATGCTTTGCATCTTTACTGGATAAGTCTTGTTTTATAATCTGATAATTTTGTTTATTAAAGAAACCTGGTTGATGTATTTTATTCTGGGATAAAGAGTAGCGTATATGATTCACCATATCGGTAACTGGGTACACATATGTTGTGACCTGTGGAGAAGTGGATCTAGAGAAAGACCGTGCACTTCTCCTGCCTCGGTCGTAACAGTTGACAGTGCCATGTTTCTTACCAAAAAAAATTTGTTCAAGGCATATTGACAGGTTCCTTTAACACCCTGAGCTAAAGAAATATCGGCCTTTGTCATACCAGACAGTCTTTTCCATTACCGAGTGATGCCATTTGGGCTAGAAAATGCCCCAGCAACTTTCCAGAGACTAATGAACCAAGTGGTAGCCAGTGTTCCTAACTGTGTGGTTTACCTTAATGATGTGCTGATATACAGTGACACTTGAAAGGACCACTTGGAACAACTAAAAACTCTGTTCAGAAAATTACAGTCAGCTGATTTGGTGATAAATCTTGCCGAAAGTGAATTTGCAAAAGTGAGGGTAATCTACCTCGGGCATATAGTAGGGCAAGGTAAATTGTTGCCAAGAACAGCAGAAGTATAAGCATTGGTGGAGTTCCCTACCTACCCCTAAGGCTAAACAAGAAATCATGAGGTTTTTGGGGACGTGTGGTTTCTACTGCAATTTTATACCAAATCTCAGTACTATAACTGCTCCACTGATGGATTTGCTGCAAAAGAAAACCAAGGTCATATGGTCAGGCGAGTGCCAAGCATCTTTTGAGAGGCTGAAAGTAATTTTGATCAACGAACCAGTGTTGGATGCTCCAAATTTCACTAAGCCCTTCAAGGTAACAATTGATGCTAGTGAGCTAGGGGTAGGTACAGTCGAGCATAGAAAGGCCAGTGGGATACTTTTCCAAAAAGCTAAATTGACACCAAAAGAGATACTCTACATTGGCAAAATAAACCGTGACTTTACTACTAGCTCTTAAACATTTTGAAGTACATGTCCACCATAGTTACAGGGAGACACTGGTATGTACTGATCATAACCCCATAGCCTTTGTGGAAAAATTTAAAAACCAGAATGCCAGACTATTTCGATGGAGTTTACTATTGCAGCCCTATCACTTAAAGATTATCCACATTACGGGGAAAAACAATGTAATTACTGATGCTTTGTGTAGAATTTAAATTTTTTTTGAGTTATGAGTACAAAGATGGCATAGGACATAACTGTATTAGTTACAGGTAAAGAGTGAATGAGAATAAGTGTGTAAATATATTTTAATTTGTTTTTATATTTTGTTTTTTGTCCGCACTTTATAATGAGACTCCTTTTAAAAATGGCATTTCATTCCTCCAAGGGTGGAGGTGTCATGAAGGTGCTTCCGTTATTAATATATTTTGGGGACTCGTGTTTAAAAGATTGTGAACATTTGTTCATTTGAAAGACTGAGGAGATGTCTGGATTTGTTTTTTTTTAAAGGGTTACTGGAAGGACACTTTGGATTTTTTTTTTTTTAAAGTTACTGGAAGAGACAATGAAATGCTAAAATAAACATAAGGGGTCTTTCTGGCTATTGGAGTTGTTTATAGAGAAGTCACATGTCTAGGTTTATGGTTGTCAGGAGTTTTGGCTTTTTGATTTAGCTTGCACTGTTTGAATGTCCCGTTGGCACATAGCCTGCTAAGAGAGATGTCACCCAACTCATCCATTTCCACCTGTTTTGGAAAATCTTCTGAGAATCCAGTGTCATAGCTGAAACGAAAAGCCTGTAAGACTACTCCTGAACCGAACTGCTCCAGAAAGATCCCAGTGACAGCCGTCTACATGTACCCGGATGCCAGGCCAAGGGCCACCTGGAACATTCCATATCTTATCCTTTTTCTTCAAGAATTGACAATAACTTGGCCAAAGTTTTTTTTAAAGTTGATCTCTGCAGAGCCAGTTTTGGAACTGGTGTGGAGTGAAGAGTTCGATATTGTCAACCATTCAATGAGATCATGGTTGATCTGTATGTTAACTCCATCCACTCACCTTGGCTAACAAAAATCTGTCAATCTCAGATTTAAAATTACTAATTGAGCAAGCATCAACTGTTTGTTGTGGCAGAAGGCTTCAGACTTCTACCACCCTTTGTGTGAGGAACTTCTTTGATGAATGGCCTGGCTCTGAATTTAAGGTTGTATCCCCCTTGTCCTAGACTCTCCCACTCTCCCTGGTAAAAGTTTGTCACTATCTATCCTATCAATTCCTTTCAAATCCTAATGTTGTGGACTGAAATCTCACTGAAGAGAGCTGGAAGTCACATCTAGTCTTAATAGCCAGTGCAGTAAGACGCCTATAAGATAGCTTCGTGAAGGTATTTGCCAGGAATTTCCCAGATGTTTTCTCCCAATCATCTGCTGTAAATTCATAAGAAGATCGTCAGAAACTCTGCATACATGTGCAGGCACAGCTTCGATTGGTCTTGCTGTAAAAATATGGCAGTTGATTAGGAGAAACCTTGAGGAAGTTCCCAGCCAATGTCTTTGGATGAGATGATAAATTATCCATTCTGGTGAATGAGTAGGATGCAATCCGAGTATTTTGATCAATGTTATCTAGTGCTTTTTAAAAAATATATATAATTTAGTGCTGGATTGTGAACAAGATGTGCAATTTCTTCAGTCTTTCTAGGCATCAATCTTTAAGTAAATGGTGAGTGGTGAAAATTCTGTACAGCGGCACAGTGGCGCAGTGGTTAGCACCGCAGCCTCACAGCTCCAGCGACCCGAGTTCAATTCTGGGTGCTGCCTGTGTGAAGTTTGCAAGTTCTCCATGTGTCTGCGTGGGTTTCCTCCGGGTGCTCCGGTTTCCTCCCACAGCCAAAAGACTTGCAGGTTGGTAGGTAAATTGGCCATTATAAATTGCCCCTAGTATAGGTAGGTGGTAGGGGAATATAGGGACAGGTGAGGATGTGGTAGGAATATGGGATTTGTGTAGGATTAGGATAAATGGGTGGTTGTTGGTCGGCACAGACTCGGTGGGCCGAAGGGCCTGTTTCAGTGCTGTATCTCTAAATCTAAAAAAAAATCAAATTTACAATAGTTTACAAGGAAATATACAGCCATAGGTGAAAGTGGTAATTATACATATGGTAATTGTACAATGAAACTTGCATATAGAACTTGCGACATTGTGCTATGTTTAAAGTGCTATATAAATGCAAGTTGTTGCTGGACAGCATTTTCCACTAATAAAAACTTAATTCCAATTCTGAGTCAAAAATCATTGCATTACACCTCAAAGAAATTCCTTGGCTGTGAAGTGCTTTGTCCATAAAAAGATTTGCATCAATGGAAGTTCTTTCTTTTAGAATAATCAGGTTACAATGCCACCTGTCTGATTCCCACATCAAGTCAGTTTTAATGCCTCATTAGAAACTGTTTTAGTTTGTATTGACTAACTAAGCTGGAACCACCTCTGAGCAATGTTTGCTGGGGCAATGTTAACTAATAGATTTAGAAAAATTCAAATTTAATTTTTATTAAGTCTGCAGAAGAGGCAAGTGTAATTGTCTCGAGGAAGATAGAAGACCTGTTTGAATGTGTGAGTACCACTCCTAATATTAATGGGATCAGTATTGGGAATGTTCCAACTCTCAGTAGTGGCAGGCTATCGCAGTACTT
This sequence comes from Heterodontus francisci, assembly GCF_036365525.1. Lineage (NCBI taxonomy): Eukaryota > Metazoa > Chordata > Chondrichthyes > Heterodontiformes > Heterodontidae > Heterodontus > Heterodontus francisci. The sequence continues at coordinate 41,711,908 of NC_090377.1, read as the reverse complement.
TTTAAAGCAGTTTTGAGATTTAAAAAAAAAAAGCACTCTAGTCTGTCAGCACTGTGCACTGGGTTAAGCTGGGGAGAACCAGAAAACTATACTACAAAACTTCTGTATTGATGTACTCACAAATGTTTATCATTGAAAGGGCTTATATTGTTAGGAATTAACAGATAAATCAAAAAAGATAATATGTGTCAACAATAGCTCCATTTCATTAGTCTTTTTGATTTATTCATTCTTGATTGATTCAAGGAAAGATGAACCAGCTTGCAAAGCACTCAACATGATTTAATTATTAAGACACACATGCCCAAATCAGATTAGGAGTCTATTTTTGCAATGTAGTGAATGGAATAGTGAACAGATGCTGGGGATATGATGATGCTGAAATATGAAACCAAATTATTGGCTCATTATAGCTTGGAACCCCTGAAGACATTGATGGAAAGGTCATAAGGTTGGGGGCGAAATGACACTCAATCTGTCACTTATCCAGTCTGGGCATCAGCCGCTGGTGACAAATTTATTGAAATCTAGAATACTGAATATCCTCACATTTGTTCTAAAATTTGAATACTAAGGAAAATTAATATTTTAAAGACAAAATTACAGGAAATTATAATTATATGGAATATCTGAAAGGTGGGCAGATGGCTGTTCTGGAGTTATCCATAATTGCAGATATCCTAATAATTCTATCATTATGGCTTCGAAAAATCATTATTTAAAGCTTAGTGATCATTTGTGTGGTAGATAAAAGAAGTGCAAATTAATATAAAGATATTCATCCCAGAATTGCAGGGCTGGAGTCAGTGATTTTATAGTGCGGTATCCATGGGGCGGCTGGAATGTGGGGTGGAACTGAGATCTGGCAATGTTCCTCCCCTTTCCAGGTTTGTTGAAAATTTCTTCCACTTTCAGGGTGCCCCTATAATCCACAATGAGCAGGCATTTAATGATTCCGTGCACTTCAGGGAAATACTTCATCTGAGATATTTCCCTCATTGATGCCCTTAGTGACAATGGACAATATGGATGCCTGCATATGCCAGTATCACAAGGGTCATTGGGTGGGTGGAGTGCTATTTCTGCATTTAAAGTCCAATTTCTAGAACGCGACTGATCAATTGCATTGCTGAAACTGGCAGTAGGTGACAGTTTGGAAGTTTTTAAGTTTTTGAGGTACCCCACCACAGCCTTGCAGGTTTGCTGATGCTGTGGCAAGGTGCTGAAGCAAATACTCATCTCCCTTTTCAGGAGGATGACATCAATGTGACAGAAATGACATGGGTGTCCAACCCAGATATTCAAAGTGTCTTGTCCCTGGGATTTCACATGGGGTTACAGTCACGAGTAGTGGGTGAATTAGAATGTTCTTTTCCTTCCAAGATCTGTTCCACCCATCCAGTGGCGCAGTGGTTAGCACCGCAGCCTCACAGCTCCAGCGACCCGGGTTTAATTCTGGGTACTGCCTGTGTGGAGTTTGCAAGTTCTCCGTGTCTGCGTGGGTTTCCTCCGGGTGCTCCGGTTTCCTCCCACATGCCAAAGACTTGCAGGTTGATAGGTAAATTGGCCATTATAAATTGCCCCTAGTATAGGTAGGTGGTAGGGAAATATAGAGACAGGTGGGGATGTGGTAGGAATATGGAATTAGTGTAGGGTTAGTATAAATGGGTGGTTGATGGTCGGCACAGACTCGGTGGGCCGAAGGGCCTGTTTCAGTGCTGTATCTCAACTAAACTAAACTAAACTAAACAACCCCTCCACCCTCTAGAAAGACCACCTCAGGAATTTCTTGGCCATTGATTCTCCTTACTTGCTCTAAAGAAAATGATTAGTGCATTAAAAGTTAACTCAACTCACTCCTCACTTGAAGTAGCTTCTTGGGTTTGCATCGCATGACGAGATTTGACCTTTTCACAACATTACAGTTTTGTCTGTCTGACCTAACTGGGCTAACTACTGGTGTAGCATGCATTAACAAATGTATGTTTATTTTTTTCTTCATTGCAATTGAGCATCATAGAGCAACATTGATAGTAAGGGATTGATTAGAGTACTATGGTTCCTTTACTGTGAGACCACTGGTCCTCCATGCTGGGTACGTGAAGCAATCTTGACTCTGCTAGAAATAGCATGTTTTACAATGAATTTGTCCTAACATAGCATTCTACTTATAATATCAATACAGTGTGAATTATTACATTCTATCGTGTATGGTAAAATAACCTTGTTTACTGTACACACATTAAGTGCCGATTATGGATTCTAGTGCAGTGTGCTTTAGCAAAAATGTATGGTTATGAAACTGTTAGTTGACATGCTCCAAAAGTTTACTTTTATTTTCTTACTAAATGTCTAGAACATCTGAATTCAAAACTGCTTTGAATTCATACCCAGTATTTGATGTCAGTAGGAATTTCCTGTACAAATCAATGAAGAAATCATGTCCTATTTCTGAAATAAACATGTAGAATATACAAATTATTGCTTTGTTCATCAAACTGCAAATAACTTTTGTATTGATTACATCAAAAATGGTTTTGGAACTCAATTCAGACCTCTCACCGCCCTTCTTGAGTGAAGTGAGTGGGAATAAGCAGGGAGTGGATGGAAGATTAAGGTTGAGCTGATTGACAGTGGAGGGAGAAGGGGACAATACAGGGTTGAGAGGATTGTTCAATTAGGAAGGTGTAGGGTAGAGATTGGAGTGAGTAAGGATAGAGATGGGAGTGAGGGGATGATGGGTACCAGAGTAAAGTGGAGATGAAAAAGAGTAGTGGATGTAATGGGATTGATGGGATAACCAGCTTTACGCAAGCTTCAAGCGCCAGTCGCAGCAGGAATCTGCCGACATTGCGCTGCAGATGCGCTTCGAGCCGCATCAGAGTACCTGAACGAAGATCCACTTGTTGATGAAGACAATGCAGATGGAAGCGAACAGGCTCACCGAGAGCCTGATTACCCTGATGAGGTCCTTTCTTAAGTGCATTACTACTAACTAATTAATGAAGGTACCCCACCTGCATTTAGATCACGAGAGGACAATGGTGGGAGCTGATGAAATGTTATATTACCTACACCCACTTCCTCCACCCCCTCCCACTCGCCGCTCCCCCTTCCTCCTCCCCCTCCCCACCTCGCATCCCCTTCCCAGCTCCCCCTCGCACCATCTTCCTCTCGCACCTCCTTCCCCTGCACCCCATCCCCTACCCCACTGCAGCCCCCTTCCCACCGCACCCCCTCCCCCCGCACCCCGAAGGCAGTCATGTGTCACCTTTGGCATGTTTCTGGCAGTTCCTGCAGCCATACCGGGGTGCCAAACGTCGTGCTCTGCACTCCTTTAGACCCCACCAGGAAGGCCGAGAGGGGAGTTTTTGACGCTTGGGCAACTCACAACCTCCATATATCCACCTAGGCATGGCCATGAAGAGGTCAGTATGGCCTCGCAGCGACCAAAACAACACAGAAGCAGCAGCTACGGGTTAAAAGTCCAGCTCAATTGGCGTAGAGATTGGGCGCCACGGGTTGCCTGTGTCAGTGGGAGAGGTCATCGCATCTCACTGGACAGCTACCGCCTGCCTCAAACCAGCTGTCCCTGGTCAGTAAGGTTCTGTCCCGCCACAGTCCACCTGCTTCAATGGGTGCTTGGAGCTCAGGGTCATTGCCCGAAAAGTGGACTGCAACACCACACCAAACAGCACGACAAAAAAAGGAAAGAAGGTACCAGCCCTTCGTTTTGCAAGTTGGAATGTCAAAACTATGTGTCCTGGCCTGTCGGAAGACCTTACACAAATCAACGATTCTCGGAAGACCGCCATCATTAACAACGAGCTCAGTAGACTCAATGTGGACATTGCAGCACTTCAGGAGACACGCCTCCCTGCGAGCGGACCTCTAAGAGAGCAAGACTACACCTTGTACTGGCAGGGTAGGGATCCTGAAGAACCAAGACAGCATGGAGTGGGCTTCGCCATCAGAAACTCTTTGCTCAGCATGATAGAGCCACCTTCAAATAGCTCAGAACGCATACTGTCCACCCGACTGCTCACCGCCTCTGGTCCAGTACACCTACTCAGCATCTTTGCTCCAACACTCTGCTCCCCACCTGAAGCTAAAGACCAGGTCTACGAGGAACTCCATAATATCATTAGTAGCATCCCCAATACCGAACATCTGTTCCTGCTGGAGGATTTTAATGCCAGGATAGGGGCCGACTGTGACTCATGGCCCTCCTGCTTTGGGCGCTATGGCATTGGAAGGATGAATGAGAATGGACAGAGACTGCTTGAGTTGTGTACCTATCATAACCTCTGCATCACCAACTCGTTCTTTCATACTAAACCCTGTCACTAGGTTTCTTGGAGGCACCCAAGATCACGTCGTTGGCACCAGCTGGACAGCATCACAAGGCGAGCCTCTTTAAACAGCGTTCAAATCACATGCAGCTTCCACATTGTGGACTGCGACACCGACCACTCCCTGGTGTGCAGCAAGGTTAGACTCAAACCAAAGAAGCTGCATCACTCCAAGCAGAAGGGCTGCCCGCGCATCAACACTAGCAGAATTTCTTATCCACAGCTGCTACATAAGTTTCTAAATTCACATGAAAAAGCCCTTCAAAACACTCCAACAGGGGATGCAGAGACCAAGTGGGCCCACATCAGTGATGCCATCTATGACAAACGTGTGAAGCAGAATGCAGAGTGGTTTCAATCTCACTCTGAAGAGCTGGAACCTGTCATAGCCGCTAAGCGCATTGCACTGCTGAACTACAAGAAAGCCCCCAGCAAGTTAACATCCGTAGCACTTAAAGCTGCCAGAAGCGCTGCACAAAGAACAGCCAGGCGCAGCGCAAATGACTACTGGCAACACCTATGCAGTCATATTCAGCTGGCCTCAGACACCGGAAACATCAGAGGAATGTATGATGGCATTAAGAGAGCTCTTGGGCCAACCATCAAGAAGATCGTCCCCCTCAAGTCTAAATCAGGGGACACAATCACTGACCAACGCAAGCAAATGGACCGTTGGGTGGAGCATTGCCTAGAACTGTATTCCAGGGAGAATGTTGTCACTGAGACTGCCCTCAATGCAGCCCAGTCTCTGCCAGTCATGGATGAGCTGGACGTACAGCCAACAAAATCGGAACTCAGTGATGCCATTGATTCTCTAGCCAGCGGAAAAGCCCCTGGGAAGGACGGCATTACCCCTGAAATAATCAAGAGTGCAAAGCCTGCTATACTTACAGCACTCTACAAACTGCGTTGCCTGTGCTGGGACTAGGGAGCAGTACCTCAGGACATGGGTGATGCCAATATCATTACCCTCTAAGAACAAGGGTGACTGCAACAACTACCGTGGAATCTCCCTGCTCAGCATTTTGGGGAAAGTCTTCGCTCGAGCCGCTTTAAACAGGCTTCAGAAGCTGGCTGAGCGTGTCTAACCTGAGGCACAGTGTGGCTTTCGAGCAGAGAGATCCACCATTGACATGCTGTTCTCCCTTCGCCAGCTACAGGAGAAATGCCGTGAACAACAGATGCCCCTCTACGTTGCTTTCATTGATCTCACCAAAGCCTTTGACCTCGTCAGCAGACGTGGTCTCTTCAGACTACTAGAAAAGATCGGATGTCCACCAAAGCTACTAAGTATCATCACCTCATTCCATGACAATATGAAAGGCACAATTCAACATAGCGGCGCCTCATCAAACCCTTTTCCTATCCTGAGTGGCGTGAAACAGGGCTGTGTTCTCCCACCTACGTTGTTTGGGATCTTCTCCCTGCTGCTCTCACATGTGTTCAACTCTTCAGAAGAAGGAATTTTCCTCCACACAAGATCCGGTGGCAGGTTGTTCAACCTTGCCCATCTAAGAGCGAAGACCAAAGTACGGAAGGTCCTCATCAGGGAACTCCTCTTTGACTATGCTGCATTAACATCTCACAATGAAGAGTGTCTGCAAAGACTCATCGACAGGATTGCGGCTGCCTGCAATGAATTTGGCCTAACCATCAGCCTCAAGAAAACGAACATCATGGGACAGGACGTTAGAAATGCTCCATCCGTCAATATCGGCGACCACACTCTGGAAGTGGTTCAAGAGTTCACCTACCTAGGCTCAACTATCACCAGTAACCTGTCTCTCGATACAGAAATCAACAAGCGCATGGGAAAGGTGTCCACTCCTATGTCCAGACTGGTCAACAGAGCGTGGGAAAATGGCGCACTGACACTGAACACAAAAGTCCGAGTGTATCAAGCCTGTGTCCTCAGTACGTTGCTCTGCAGCAGCGAAGCTTGGACAACGTATGTCAGCCAAGAGCCATATCTCAATTCATTCCATCTTCGCTGCCTCCGGAGAATCTTTGGCATCAGGTGGCAGGACCTTATCTCCAACACAGAAGTCCTCGAGGCGGCTAACATCCCCAGCATATACACCCTACTGAGCCAGCGGCGCTTGAGGTGGCTTGGCCATGTGAGCCGCATGGAAGATGGCAGATCCCAAGGACACATTGTATAGCGAGCAAGTCACTGGTATCAGACTCACTGGCCGTCCATGTCTCCGCTTTAAAGATGTCTGCAAACGCGACATGAAGTCCTATGACATTGATCACAAGTCATGGGAGTCCGTTGCCAGTGATCGTCAGAGCTGGGAGGCAGCCATAAAGGCAGGGCTAAAGAGTGGCGAGTCGAAGAGACTTAGCAGTTGGCAGGAAAAAAGACAGAAGCGCAACGGGTGAGCCAACTGTGTAACAGCCCCAACAACCAATTTTATCTGCAGCACCTGTGGAAGAGTCTGTCGCTTTAGAATTGGCATTTATTGTCACTCCAGGCACTGCTTCACAAACCGCTGACCACCTCCAGGCGCTTACCTATTGTCTCTCGAGACGAGGAGGCCAAAGAAGAAGAAGATGGGGTAAGCGTGTGTGATTTGGAAAGGAGCCACAGAAGGCTGCAAGCTACATTTTCTCTGCAACCCCAAGGAAAATTGCCTTTTGCAGCTGCTCTTTTCCATGCCATGCCATTCTGCACCTCCTTAACCCAAAAGGAAAGAAGGGAATGAAGCGAGAAAGAGAAATGGACAAAGTTAGGAAGAGAGAAGCTGAAAAGAAAATGAGAGAAGCAGAAAAAAGGAAGACCTGCATTTTTATAGTGCTTCATGACCACAGGTCATCCCGAAGTGCTTTACATCCAATGAAGTACTTTTAAAGGGTAGGAGAAATAGAGTCATTGCCAAACCATAGGGCCACCCGGGTTATTGCCTCTGCCATGGCCACAAATGGGTTACACAGGTTTCAATGTCTTCTGGTGGGATGCCCATGTGGTCACTGGCAAATGAGGGGATTGTCTGAATAGGCTGGAAGGTGGTCCCAGGCTGAAAATGGAGTGCTAGTATTCCAAGGAAGGGGTGATCTGAGGAGCTGGAGGGTGGTTTGCAGTGCTGGTTGGAACTCAAAGCTCTTTAATGATTAATGATTATGCACAGAACTGAACAGTAATGACATGCTAAGTCTGAGAGCCCCCACCACCGCCGACCTCCTGCCCCCACGCACCTATTTGTTTGTCAACTCCACTGGCTGGACGCTAATTGGAGGGTGGAGCAGGAGGGCCTTCGCCGCCCGCTTCCATTTCCAGTCCTGCGTCCCCGCTAGGTCACGTTAAATTCTGGCCCTAGAGTGGGACTTAAACCCACAACCTTCTGACTCAGGCGAGAGTGCTACCAACTGAACAGTGGCTGAGAGGAGAAATGGAGAGAAGGTGATAGACCAGCAAGAGAGATCAATTCTCCAAGTTATGATATACAATGTCATAGGAGATCTGCAACTATACCAAGATATTGAAAGATTAACTATGAAGAAGCTAAGCAAAATTAGAAATGTAGATAGTTCCAGGCTTAAAATGATACACCATTTTTTAAACAGTGGTTTATAATTTTTCTGCACCTGGCACATAAGAGGTAATCTTTCCCTCGGATCTCCTTTGGAAAACTCTAGTGCAGTAGAATATTCCTGACTTGGTGTAGATGCCAAACTTCATTAGCAGTACATGCAACTTTGATTTGTCTAAGTGTAACATATGTGCTTCTGGAATTTGCCACAGAGGTAGAAAACCATTAACATTCCAAGTTGTTTTCATTGAATGCTTAGCCTCTTAATATTTCATTTGTAGAAACAATAATACTTTGAGAAATCAATACACTTATGTCAGTATTAAAGTGATTTGACAGTTGTTGAATATGTAGAACTTCCCACAAACAAAATAAAGATAAAGCAGTTTAACTGCTCGCTGATGACATTTGTAAACACATCAAAAGTTCTGGAGCATAGGTTTTTTAGTTGCCCCTAGCTTAACTTGGTGCACAGTGTTGACAACACGCCATTTTTCAGGGAATATGCATTTTCATGGTAAAAGTCTCAATTTTACAACCTCCCATGACATTGCTGATTGTATGTTGAATGTTTAATTATGTGTTACAAGGTACAATGTAGTATTCTTCTGGTAAGATCCTTTTTAAAGCTTGAGGGCTACAAAGTCTAATTGTTAAGTAAATAGAACCTCAGATTTTTCAGTGTTTAATTGTTTGTTTGAAGAACTTTGAAAACTAGCTCATCAGTTTACCTTACTGTTATGGCTAGGTGAGGAGGAGGTCTCAGTCTTCCCTCTTGCCCTTTCCTCTTATTTGACCACAACAGGGTTTATTTCTTTTAAACAGTGGTTGTGCTTACCACCTCCGTGAGTGTTTTACCTTTTTCCTTGACCGTGACCTTGAAAGAACCAATCGGGCAGGTTTTCTTGAGTTTAAACAAGAAAGTTTATTATACTTAACCCTCTAACTCGATTTAAAAAATATTAAAAATACGCCACACATTCACGCACGCATTCACACGAGAATCTCACACGCACAAATAGATTACAGGAGGGAAAATAGATTTGGTGGTTGGATTAAAGTCCAGAATAAATGTAACTTAAATACAGTCTATAAAGTGGATGATCCACTAGTCCTCGGCTGAAACTGTATTCTTGAAGTTCTTGGTCAAAGTGTATTTTGGCTAGCTTGCTTTGCTCAGTGTTTTCCTAAAGGCAGAATCTATAGTTGGCTGTCTTCCCCAGTCGCTGGCTGCAGCGATCTGTAGGTTTGGAGGATCCCCCAGTTGCAGATGGTTTTCAAACTTGATGTTTTCTGAGGAGAGAAAGGGAAGCATGCAGCTTTCTGCTGTTGCACACTCAGTTACTGTCTTCTGTAACAGAGGGTCACATGGTGTTCTCAATCCCCTTTGTTTCTAAGGAAGCTTTCTGGAACTTTCTAATGAAATTCAAGGTTCTACATGTCCCAGGATGCCCATTCACACTTGGAGGGATTTGGCTCTTTCAAAGTCAACATGTAAGGATGGCCTTGGCTGCTATGCTAATGAAGCCATTTTAGATAATTCAATCACTAAGAGTAAACCATTGTTCTGGCTGGGTTTCTTGTTAGACTTTTTGTCTCCAGTTCAATCTCTTGGTATTTTCAATATAAATTGCAGTGACCATCTTGGCTGCTAGGTTTTTTAAAAGTTAAATTGTAGGGTTTTTCCCATTAAAAGTATAAGGTAAGTATCCAACCGATGAAATTAATATTTCTTATTTGGCATAGTGTTTTCGTGACATACTTACAGCCAGTACTACTGTCAGAAATCGATGTGCAAGAGATTGTAATACCACGCTATGCGTCATTTTAAAGGAATTCAGATGTGTGTAGCCCTTTCAAATGAAAGCTTCTTGTAGCTGTCCATCCCGCTCTGGAAATGGGATGGTGACCAATGTAACAGGTATCTCTATCTGTCTGTTTTCCTTATCCAGGCACGATGAAGATCAGAATTAGGAACAGCTGCTCCATAAATTTCTTTTAATTTTTATTTTGGAGACTTTATTCTAAGTCTGTAATTGAATGATTTTTTTTTTTGCAAATTGTGGTTCAAGCAATTTGGTTGCTTCATCCTTTCCCTTTCAAAAATAATTTACATATGACCAAACTGCAATTAACGAATTTGAATAGCAACCAATCGGTCCAAAGTAATTTGCATTGTGCTGGAATCAATTTGCAGTGTATGGCAAATTAGATTATAAAGACTATTTTAATAAGAATGGAGCACAAAGCTTGCCTTGTCTATAAGCCTTACTTCTTTATCAGGACATCCAGAAGGTCAATGAGCTGCCTGGGAACTTTTTTAAAAATGTGGCTTTGCACAGAGCTGTATTGAGATACTCAAGCTGTGTGAAACAGCATTTATCAAGCCTGAGAATCACACCTACAATCTGACTATAGCCTTAGCAGATGTATTGTACAACAATGCTCCACTCCAGTTGATCAACGTGTACGCCCCGGTTCAATGCAGCGAGTGGCTGACCGTCTTCCAGCAGCTCCCACTGCTGCTGGCGACGTCCAGGCTGGTCATTCTAGGCGGTGACTTAAATTGCATCATCGATGCAGCTGGATGATCCGGCAGTAATGACAGCAAACTGGACGCTCTGTCCAGATTCCTAATGGAAACAGTAAAAGATGCCAAGCTACACGACGTCTTCAGCAAACCTGCAGACAGAGCACAGCGTAGATACACCTGGTCAAGACCGGACGGGTCTGCCCATTCCAGGATTGATTTCCTGTTTGTGTCCCGTGCTGTCATGATCAGATCCAACGATGTCGTAGGCCCTGAAAAGTTGGTCAAGTAATGCTTTATACCCAGCATGCTTTTAGGCAGCTGAAGATAAGTGCAGAACTTGCTGAAGTAAGCTAACAGACATGTCGAAGTTTGTGGTTGGGGATATGTGACCATTAGACTAGAGAGTTGAACAAGAATAGATAAAAGAGGAACAGAAACGGGGGAATGAACGGTGGTTATTGTAAACAAGTCTGGACTTCTGTCCAGGTGGCTAAATGGCTAATGCTGTCCAAAGATGACATAATGCTTGAAGATTTGTGCAAAACAAGATCATGTGAATCATGGGTTGAGCAAGGAGCCGTCAAAGAATATATAAGGGTTAACACTTGAGGGTATTCTCGGCGAGAACCCGGGAACAACTCTCGAAGGCAGGACCCTGAGTCTGGAGGCTCAACCGTGACAACAGACTGATCACCTCTGTGTTGACGGGTAGTATCTTGTACAAGAAGTGAGACTTGTCCTTATTTGGTGTCTAAATAAAACTCTTGTAAGCATATGTATGCTTTAAGTGATTTTGGTACTAATAAAGTGAAGTTATACGAGACTTTGGTTTTAGTGTATCTTTGTCTGTCATGTCAGTTGATACCCTACAGAGAAAAAGGGTCAACAATGTCAAGCTGGTGTTATTCTCTGACCATTGCCTCTTACTGGCTGACTGTCACTTACAGGATGACCAGCGGGTTGGCAGGGGGATACGGAAGCTCAATGCTACACTGCTATCCCCAGAGAACATTGAGGAACTCAAAAGCGATTACAAAGGTTGGAGAACCGTGAAACCCCTCTTTGAGTCTCCAGTTCACTGGTGGGAAGTGATCAAGGAGAACATCAAGAGGTTCTTTATCTCCAAAGGTGTTCAGAGGGTGAGGGAGAGACAGAGGGAAATGTCTCGGCTCCAGAAAAGAATGCAAAATCTGCTCCGGCTGCGGTCAATGAGGGTCGAGGTCAAGGACGATTTCCAAGAGGTGAAGAGCCAGCAGGCCTCGTTCTGTGCCACGGAGGCCGCCAAGATCATCATCCAGTTCAGAGTCCGCTCCATTGAGCAGGATGAGATGTGCTCGCGTTACTTCTTCCAAAAGGTACACAGAGAACTTTGTGATCAGCAGCCTGAAGGAAGAGGATGGCTCAGTAACACCTTCGCAGTCCGACATACTAAAGATCAGCAAATCCTTTTATGCTGGGCTGTACGACATGAAGCCCACAGACAGCACGGCCTCCCAGTCCTTCCTGTCATCTATCACAGAGGGTCTTAGATGACAGCTTGCGGGAGACACTGGACAAACCGCTAACTCTGGATGAGCTGACAAATGCCGTCAGGTCCTTTGAGACGAGTAAAACACTCGGAAGTGACAGCTTACCAGTAGATTTGTATTCGGCTCTGTGGGACTGGGTCGGCGCAGACCTGCAGGAAGTATACGAGAGTATGCTTCTGGCTGGCAGCATATCAGAATCCACGAGGAAAGGCATCATCACCCTCATCTACAAGTGGAAGGGGAAGAGGGCGGAAATCAGTATTTAACGACCCATCTCGCTGCTTAATGTTGACTACAAGATTATGATTATTATTAGAAATACAGCACTGAAACAGGCCCTTTGGCCCACCGAGTCTGTGCTGACCAACAACCACCCATTTATACTAATCTTACATTAACCCCATATTCTCTACCACATCCCCACCATTCTTCTACCACTGACCTACACTCTGGGCAATTTACTATGGCCAATTTACCTATCACCCTGCAAGTCTTTGGCTGTGGGAGGAGACCAGAGCACCCGGTGGAAACCCACGCAGACACAGGGAGAACTTGCAAACTCCGCACAGGCGGTACCCAGAACTGAACCCGGGTCACTGGAGCTGTGAGGCTGCGGTGCTAACCACTGTGCCACCCCCATTCTGTCCAAAGTCATCGCCAGTCGGTCAAGTCTGCTCTGGAGTTGGTGATTCACCCTGACCAGACCTGCACTGTACCCGGCAGGAAGATCTCTGATAGTCTTGCGCTACTCAGGGATACGATCGCCTATGTACGGAAGGTGGACACCTGCCTTGTCAGCTTGGACCAGGAGAAGGCTTTTGACAAGATCTCGCACACCTACATGATGGACGTGCTCTTCAAAATGGGGTTTGGGGAGGGAATCCGCAATTGGATCCAACTGCTCTACACAAACATCAGTAGCGCAGTCTCAATCAATGGGTGGGAATCAGAGTTTCCTGATGCAATCTGGAGTCAGACAGGGCTGTCCTCTCTCCCCTGTCTTGTTTGCTGTATTGAACCTTTTGCTGAGTCCATTAGGAAGGATGTGGGCATAAGAGGGGTGACAATCCCAGGCAGCAGAGGCACTCAGGTTAAAACCTCCCTGTACATGGACGACGTCGCCGTCTTCTGCGCGGATCTGCTGTCCATTCGCAGACTGATGAGCATCTGCAACCAGTTCGAACTGGCCTTGAGAGCCAAAGTTAACCACGGCAAGAGTGAGGCCATGTTCTTTGGGAACTGGGCTGACCGATCCTTTGTCCCCTTCACCGTCAGGTCAGACGACATGAAAGTGCTGGGGATATGGTTTGGAAGGGCCGGGGCGTGGTCCAAAGCATGGAAGGAGCAAGTAGCCAGGGTACACCATAAACTGAGCATGTGGGAGCAGCGATCTCTCTCCATTGTGGGTAAGAACCTGGTCATCAGGTGTGAGGTGCTCACGTTGTTGCTGTGTGTGGTGCAGGTCTGGCCCATACCCCACTCCTGCGCCATGACTGTCACCTGAGCCATTTTCCGCTTTATCTGAAGATCCAAAATGGACCAGGTCCAGAGGGGCACGATGTTCAAACCTCGGGATAAGGGCAGGAAAAATGTACCCAACGTCGCCCTCATCCTAATGACCACCTGCGTGTGCGACTGCATCAAGTTGTATGTAGAGCCCCAGTATGCAAACACCAAGTGTCACTACGTGCTGAGGTATTATCTATCCCCGGTGTTGCGAAGGATGGATCTGGTCACATTGCCATGGAATGCTCCATCCAGTTGGATTGTGCCATACCACCTATCCATTGTGGAAAGGTTTCTGCGGAAAAACACCTTTGACCACCAATCCATCAGGCAGTGGTCTGCACGGAATGTCCTCAAGGCCCTAGGGAAAGGGAGATGTTGGATTCTGTCGGATGGTTCCCCGAGCAGACTGCCAAAGTCATTTGACAGAATGCCTCATCACCAGAACTTTCAAACAAGCACCAAGACGTAGCTTGGCTGGTGGTGAGAAGGGCCCGCCCCTTCAGATCCTTCCTGCACGCCTCTAGTCTCAGCCTCTCCGCATGCTGACCTTGAGGTGGCTGTGATGGGGACGAGATGGTTGCCCACCTCCTTCTGGAATATGTCTTTGCAAAGCAGGTGTGGAAAGGGATGCAGTGGTTTTTGTCGAGGTTCATCCCAAGCAGCTCTGTAACACAGGAGTCTGTGCTCTACAGGCTGTTCCCAGGGACACACACCAAGATAAACATCAACTTCTGCTGGAGGACCATCAATTTGGTGAAAGACAGTCTTTGGTCTGCCCAAAACTTGCTGGTCTTCCAGTGCAAAGAGTTGTTCATGTCCGAGTGTTGCAGACTGGCACATTCCAAGGGTTCAGGACTACGTGCTGAGGGATGCACTAAAGCTTGGGGCAGCCACTGTTAAGGCTCAATGGGGAAAGACCACCGTGTGAGGTCCTCCCGCCATAATGAACTGAGGGGCTGGACCCATGGGAAACCCCTCGGGCTGTGTACACCAAATATGGGTTTGCTGTAAAACATACATGGCATGTAAAATGGAATGGAAGGATTGTGAGGCAACTCACTCTTGTATTAGAATTAGAATTAGAATATTACAGCGCAGTACAGGCCCTTCGGCCCTCGATGTTGCGCCGACCTGTGAAACCATCTGACCTACACGATTCCATTTTCATCCATATGTCTATCCAATGACCACTTAAATGCCCTTAAAGTTTTGAACTGTCGTAATATATTTTTTACAGATTTTTATGAAGTGTATTTTTGGGAAGAAATAGACTATAGCCTTTGTGCTAATGCATATTCAAAGTCGCTTTGGATCAAATAAAATGATTTGCAGTTGCATCTATGCAGTTAGAACCATCTTAAAAGATTCAAAAATATTCCAAAATATAATTCCAAAGAATAAAATGTATTCTGTACAAAAATGCATGGTTAAAACAATGTTTGTGGAATTTTATTTTAATAATTCAATACACCGAAGATGGATGTCATACTTTGACTTTGTACGGAAGGCCTGGCTTGGGATTTATTTAATGCAAGCTGTAAGCTACAGGTTTCAGCAGATTTCTGTATATATTCCTCATTCATTGCACTGTCTGAAATTTTTGATTTTAAATTTGAAGAGGTGTTCCATGTAGCTGTGCATTGTTCTACCTGATATATTGTTAATAAAGATTTAAATAAATGAGAAAAAAGTCGTTTTTTTTTCAAAAAAGTGAAAACAAAATCTCTCAGCAGGGACCCCTCCCTCCCCCTTGCCAGAAAACAGCATCTGTTCACTTCCATGATGCCAGATCCTAGAACCACAGAGCTTGCAAGTGACTGCTGTTCTGTCCACCCAGTTTGGTCTTTGTTAGCCAGCCTTGCTACACAGATTGCACTTGCACAAGGCAGATTTGGTTTCCTTTCTGGAACCTGGCTGCAGCTGAGGTTTGAAAGTAATCAGCACTTATCAATAATGCAAGTGTTTTAGTTCAAGTAATATGAGTTTGTGTTTGCATATACCATGCTCATCTATACTATTAGGAACTTCCAACAGCCCATTAGTACCTTTAAAATAGAAGTATAATATCGGATTGTGAAATTTGGAACAATATCATACAATGCACTTGAAATGAATCATTTTTGGCTATTATGTATCTTATGCATTCCGGTATTGGCTTCTTTCTCGCTGTCACTGCACATATAGGGGAACAATTGTATACTATGTCAATTCCCTGGGGGCAGGCAGCACCACAGACCACTATTTGCACGGCATTCTTCAATTATATCAATAAAGAACACTGTGTGGGCTGTGCAGGCCTGCCCCCGGGAAATCATTATATGTCTGCGTAGCAATGCTACGCAGATGGATTTCTGCCCCATAATGTTTAAAAGCAAGCTTCGTTCACTGAAAATAGCCTGCTCCTTTTTACACACAAAGCCCCAGATTACAAATCAAAAACAAAATACTGTGAATGCTGGAAATCTGAAATAAAAACAGAAAATGCTGGAAACACTCAACAGGCCAGGAAGCACCTGTGGAGAAAAGGACAGAGTAACGGTTCAGGTCAATGGCCTTTTCATCAGAAGCTTTCTGTTTTGGTACTCAAATGATGAGCCCCAGATCTGCAAATGCCCAGATTTTATGGGTGTAATGAGGAAAATGTATAATCATGTTTTAAGTTACGCAAGACCACACTTTCATCAAAATGAAGCCATTACCTGTTTCTTTTCAGTTTATGAAGATCTTTCCTACTTTGGATGGAAGTTTCTATCTTTCACACGGAGTTCTACTTGAGTGCCATGAAAAATGGCAGAGCTCTGTCAGGAAAGGTCTCTGACCATTTTTATACTCCATTATGTCCCAAATTCACCCACTATCAGCGCTATTATGTCTGGCCATGTACAAGAGGAAGGGGGTAAACCATTCTTTTCAAATATAAGCAAGTTATGGGTTTGTTATAGGAACAGGAGTAGGCCATTTAGCCACTTGAGCCTGTTCCACCATTCAATGAGATCATGGTTGATCTGTTACTTAACTCTATAACCCATCTTTGCTCCATATTTTTAGATTTTTGTTATCCAAGTGCATTGTACATCTCAGATTTAAAATTTGCAATTGATCTAGCATCAATTGCCATTTGCAGAAGAAGGTTCCAAACTTTTGCCATTCTTTGCATGTAGAAGTATTTCCTAATTTTCACTCCTGAAAGATCTGGCTCTAATTTTTAGGCTATGCCCCTAGCCCTAGACTCCTCAACCAGCGGAAATAGTTTTTCTCAACCTTATCTGTTCCCCTCAATATCTTGAAAATGTGAACCAAATCACCCCTTAACCCCCCAAATTCCAGGGAATACAAACCTAGTTTATGTAATCTCTACTTGTAATTTAATCCTTGGTGTCCAGTTGTCATTCCAGTGAATCTACCCTGCGTTCCCTCCAAGGCCCATATACCCTCCTAAGTTGCGGTGCCTAAATCTGTTCACTGTACTCCAGGTGTAGTCTAACCAGTGCTTTGTATAGCTGCACCATAACTTCTACCCCTTTTGTATTCTAGTTCTCTAGATATAAAGACAAGCATTCCCTTAGCCTTTTTGATTATTTTCTGTATCTGTTCACAATATTTTAATGATGTGGTTCCTCAACCATTGGCTTTCTATCCATCATCTAATTGAGACCCCAACACAAGACACTACTAGTCACATCCTACCAATTAGAGTACCTGTCCATTATCCCTACTCTCTGGGTAGAATCTTCACAGCCCTGTCGAGGCAAGATCAGGAGGAAACTTGTAAATTTGCACCTCGGGTTGGCTATCCGATGCCTTCCCGCCTTCGAGTGATCTTGCTGGAGTCGGGGTCTAATTGAGTGCACCGACCCACCTGGCAGCAGCGAGTAGCCAATAAGGCCCATTAAGGGCGCCAATTGGTGATCTGTCTGTGAAACCACTGACAGCGGAGGGGCCCCTCCAATGAGACTGGAGCCCGGCAGGTAAGTGGAGATGGCTGCCTAGCAGGGTTTCCCCTCCACAATGAAGGCTCTGCAGTGGTGGCCACATTAATTTTTAAACTATCATTATTCTTCAGAGAGCACCTCTATCTTGAGGCACTGTCACAGTGGGGCTGCCAGCAGGCATCGCTGCAGGCCCGCCCATTGGACCTGCTGGTTCCCTCGTCTGCTGGGAGGTGGCTTCTTAATTGGTCGCCTCCGAGAAGATCTTGACACCATTTGGGGACCATTGAGGTCAGGACCCATATTTGTCCCCAACTGCATAAAAATGTTAAAGTTGGGAAGATTCCACCCTCTGTCTCCTGCCACTCAGCTAATTTCTTAACCAAGTCAATAATTTGCCTTGAAATCCATGAGCTTCAACTTTGTGTGTGTCTGTGTGTGTGTGGGGTAGACCTCAGTTTATTTTCCACTGTTCAAAGGACCACTACAACATCTGGTCTAATGCAAGGTTGAAGTCCAAATAAGTAATTCTTCTGGTATTATACTACATCAATCCAAACAAGCCTTTCATTTCCATTTTCTACCTTGCTCCCACTCTAACCTTTCTGTCGTTGGCCTTCTACAGTGTTCCAATGAAGCTCATCGCAAGCTTCAGGAGCAGCACTTCATCTTTCAACTGGGCACTTTACAGCCTTCCGGACTCAACATTGAGTTCAATAATTTTAGATCCTAATCTCTGCCCTCATTTTGTTCCTTTTTTGCTGGTTCAGGTTTATTTCTTTTGTTTCTTTCTTAGTCCCTCTACTTTGTGTTGGACGGCTGCTATCCTGCCATTCTCATCTCATCTATTCACATCTTTTGTTTCTTTACTTGCCCCATTATCACTCCCTTTTAGTTTTGTACCATGAAAGCTTTTGTCATTTAATCTCTCCTGCCCTCCACCCTATCACAGGCCTTCCCTTTTGTTTTTCTTCTCCCTCCCTCCTTTCACATGCTCAAAACCTATTTATATTTCTAACTTTTCTCAGTTCTGATGAAAAGTCACAGCCCTGAAACATTAACTCTATTTCTGTCTTCACAGACACTGCCAGACCTGCTGAGTATTTCTGACACTTTCTGTTTTTATTTCATATTTCCAGCATCTGCTGTATTTTTCTTTCAAAAACAAGTTGATAATTTATTTTTAAAACTTTTCTTTTTATGTCTAGGAACTGATATTAATGCTCAAAAATTTACTGAGATGAAGTTGTGTCTTTTTGGTGAGCATTCAAACACTAGTTCTGTCTCAGTTTCAGTGTTAATCAGACCCATATGTCTTATGACCACTTCGGTCAGTTTGGTGCAAGAAAACATCCATCTCTTTAAACTTGTCCACAATTATGCTATCATTCAGGACTGCAAAGCTATAACTTTACTATAATTATATATCTTTTAACATTTTCTTCTTTTATTTAGTAGAAACAGAGAAAATAGGAACAGGAGTAGGCCATTAGGCCCTTCGAGTCTGCTCCACCATTCATTACGATCATGGCTGATCATCCAACTCAGTAACCTGTTCCCGCTTTCCCCCATACCCTTTGATCCCTTTAGACCCAAGAGCTATATCTAACTCCTTCTTGAAAACATACAATGTTTTGCCCTCAACTGCTTTCTGTGGTCGCGAATTCCACAGACTCACCACTCGTTGGGTGAAGTAAATTTTCCTCATCTCCGTCCTGAAAGGTTTACCCCGTATCCTTAGACTATGACCCCTGGTTCTGGACTCCCCCACCATCGGGAATATCCTTCCTGCATCTACCCTGTCAAGTCCTGTTAGAATTCTATAGGTTTCTATGAGATCCCCCCTCTCTCTTCTGAACTCCAGCGAATATAATCCTAACCCACTCAATCTCTCCTCATACATCAGTCCCGCCATCCCAGGAATCAGTCTGGTAAACTTTCACTGCACTCCCTCTATAGCAAGAACATCCTTCCTCAGATAAGGAGACCAAAACTGCATACAATATTCTAGGTGTGGCCTCTCCAAGACCACAAATAATTGCAGCAAGACATCCCTACTCCTGTACTCGAATCCTCTCGCTATGAAGGCCAACATACCATTTGCCTTTTTTACCACCTGTTGCTCCTGCATGCTTACCTTCAGCGACTTGTGTACAAGAACACCCAGGTCTCGTTGCATATTCCCCTCTCTGTTTATAGCCATTCAGATAAGAATCTGCTTTCCTGTTTTTGCTACCAAAGTGGATAACCTCACATTTATCGACATTATACTGCATCTGCCATGCATTTGCCCATTCACTCAACTTGTCCAAATCACCCTGAAGCCTCTCTGCATCCTCCTCGCAACTCACCCTCCCACCCAGTTTTGTGTCATCTGCAAATTTGGAGATATTACATTTACTTCCCTCATCTAAATCATTAATATATATTGTGAATAGCTACAGTCCTAGCACCGATCCCTGCTGGACCCCACTAGTCACTGCCTGCCATTCGGAAAAAGACCCGTTTATTCCTACTCTTTGTTTCCTGTCTGCCAACCAATTTTCTATCCATCGCAATACACTACCCCCAATCCCATGTACTTTAATTTTACATGCTAATCTCTTACGTGGGACTTTGTCGAAAGCCTTCTGAAAGTCCAAATAAACCACATCCACTGGCTGTCCCTCATCAACTCTACTAGTTACATCCTCGAAGAATTCTAGTAGATTTGTCAAGCATGATTTCCCTTTCGTTAACCCATGCTGACTCTGTCCGAATCTACCACTGTTCACCAAGTGCTCTACTATAAAATCTTTGATAATGGACTCTAGAATTTTCCCCACTAATGACGTCAGGCTGACTGGTCTATAATTCCCTGCTTTCTCTCTACCTCCCTTTTAAAATAGTGGGGTTACATTAGCTACCCTCCAATCTGTAGGAACTGTTCCAGAATCAATAGAATCTTGGAAGATGACCACCAATGTCTCCACTATTTCTAGGGCCACCTCCTTAAGTACTCTGGGATGTAGATTATCAGGCTCTGGGGATTTATCGGCCTTCAAACCAATTTCCCCAACACCATTTCTCTACTAATACTGATTTCCTTCAGTTCGTCACTATCACTAAACCCTGTGTTCCCCAACATTTCTGGTATGATATTTGTGTCCTCCTTTGTGAAGACAGAACCAAAGTATGCATTTAATTGGTCAGCCATTTCTTTGTTCTCCCTAATAAATCCCCTGTTTCTGACTGTAAGGGACCTACATTTGTCTTCACCAATCTTTTTCTCTTCACATACCTATAGAAACTTTTACAGTCAGTTTTTGTGTTCCCCGCAAGCTTACTCTTGTACTCTATTTTCCTCTTCTTAATCAATACTTGGTCCTCCTTTGCTGAATTCTAAACTGTGCCCAATGTTCAGGTCTGTTGTTTTTTCTGGCAAATTTCTATGCCTCCTCCTTGGATCTAATGCTATCTCTAATTTCCCTTGTAAGCCATGGTTTGGCTACCTTTCCCGTTTTACTTTTGCATTAGACAGGAATAAACTATTGTTGCAGTTCATCCATGCACTCTTTGAATGTTTGCTATTGCCTATCCACCGTCATCCCTTTAAGTAACGTTTCCCAATCCATCATAGCCAACTCGCGCTTCATACCTTCGTAGCTGTTACTGTTAAATCTGCTGTTCTGATTCAGCTTACAAAAATGTTTGAATAATATGCAAATGTGTAAGAAGAAACAACCTAAAACCTTAGATCATGTTTTGACAGAGGGAGAAGTACTGGAAGCGGTAGCTGCTGCTTTTTGCAATTGCTAATTCCCAGCACTACTTCCTCTGTGTGTGCCCTGGAAAAACACTCTCTCCCAACTCACTTACAACTCTACATTCAGATTCCCAATTGTCTAGCCTTTGGCCCTCCATTTACTATGATATTTCTGCAGCTACAAATTTTGATGCCATATTCCTCATTAAAACCATTACACATTCTCACCCTGGCTGTTCCCCTAGTGTGATGCTCATCTCCACTCCCTTAAGTCCAAGGGACAAAGACTTGAACGGATATGACAGACAATTGGTTTAGCCATTCACTGCCAGATTTTGCTGGATCACAAAAAGCAATATTGGGTCCTTTTCTCGTCTGCCAAAAACTACTCACTATTTTAGGACCATTCTGGAATGCAAAGGAAACCCTTAGCTTCTCTTTACTGAAAACCATCTTCTGAAACCTCTTTCCTCTGTTCTTCTCCACCCTCACCTCCAACAAGTGTGAGGAGCTTGTGGACTTCTTTGTCACCAAAATTGAGACCCTCCAATTACTGCCTATGCCACTTTACCCTCTTCCCCTAGATTACAAGGCCAAACGTTCTCTAAGGCCCCACCCTGTCATTAGTCTTTGCAGCGCCACTGGGAGCGGTGGCCACTGCTGGGACTGCAACCCAGCCGACCAAGGAGGATACCAAGGAGCCGGGACTGAAGGTATGTTTGGGTTGCCTCACCAGGGGAATTGGTTGTGCCTTGGTGAAACTAGGGTGGTTGTTTGGGCGGAGGGGGCGTTTTGGATCCCGGGGTTGGGTTGGGAGGCAGGGGCAGCCCTCAATCGGGCACCCTGTGCCCGATTACCAGGCCCCCCCCTCCCCTCCCGGGGTGCGGAGGGTCCGGCAGCTATAGCTGGGTGGCCTTTCATGTCCCCGGCACGCCCTTGCCGTGGGTAAAATACCCATGGAGGCGGGCGAGGGCCCTTAAGTGGCCACGTAAGGGTCTTGATTGGCCTCGGGCGGGCGGGCCGCTTCTCACTCCCCGCCCCCCCCGCCGGACCTCCGTAAACTTGGTCGAAGGCGGAATCTGGGCGGTTAGGCCTCCCGGAGCCTGCCGCTCAATTTTACGCCGCCTCCACGCCACCGTCCGACACACTGGGGCGGCATAAGGTTCCAGCCATTGGCTTTAAAGTGCTTTGAGTTTCCTGAGGTGGTGAAAGAGGCTATATAAATGCAAGTCTTTCATTTTCGTATATCTTGAGGTGAGAACATTTTACTATGTTAAAGGTGCTTCATAAATGCAAGTTGTTGTTGTTGCCAACTTTATTATAGGGAGTCCAGAATCACCAGCACCGATTTAATGCCGTCTAAATCTTTTGGCAATCATTTGTTACAATACTGTACTCACTTGTCTTGTGTGAATGATCCTTAGTCAATTCTAGTCAACCATATGATGCATCTGAAGAATTTCAATGACTCTCATTCCAAAACTTGCGAATATCCAATGCAATAAACAGTCTTAGTATTGCTGATCTTTTCATTAAGTTTGATTTTGGTTGGGGCAGAAGTAACTGTATATTTTTATTTGCTCTCAGCAAGCGATTAAATAAATAATTCCCAGCCCAGAGATAAGGCTGTTTGGAATTATTGTTTAACCAGGCAGATTATCTTAACTAAAAATGTACACTAGATATATAAACCAGCTAAGAATATTCTATACTGCATGCCCATTGCCCTTGATGTTAATTATGCTTGCACACACAAGCTTTCAATTTATTTTTTTTCTTTACTTATTCACTTCTGGACTTGCTGTTCAAAGCTGTAAAACATATTGGATGTGCTAGCTCAGTTAAAGATAATTGTGTGCAGTTTTGGTGTTGACAAAGTTTGCATTTACTGTTCTGTCAACATGTTTATAGAGAGCAAACTGTAGAAATCCAATAGCTTGGTGTGTTGAGGGCTTTCTTGCTGACAATTGTCACTATTAGTGGAATAAGATGCATAGTTGTGTGGAGGGGACCTGACATGAAGAAGGGAATTGGATAGATTTCTTATCTAATCAGGAAATCTTTCAATTGCCCTTTCAGATCAATGTTTGTAAGTAACTCAGTTTATTCGGTAAAATTAAAGCAAGAAAACAATTGGGGTTGGTGGTTTTGTATGATGGTATATCAAATATTTCTCAAGGACAGTGGTAGTCTGGGAATAATTTAAAGAGATAAATATATTTCCTCAAGGCTATGACAGAAAATAGATATGCAGTGGGTGTTGTACATTCAGCAACTGAAGATTACGATGATGAGTAATTTCTCTTTTTCATTCACTTTTTGTGAGGAAGCCCCAACAGAGTCTGCAATAATTGGTGCATTTGTATAAATAAAATGATTCCCAATCTCAGTTATTCTTTCATTGTCACAGGGGTTCAAGGTTTTATATTTGGAAATGTGAAAGATGAGCTTTATTTTTTATTAGAAAAACATCATCTGGGGGGTACTGAATGCAATAGTCCCTGAATCTGGGCAGGGGATTACAATATGTGATTAACCCGTGCCCATTGACTGCATAGCAGGCATAATGTGAACTTCATGCTGCCATCTGTTTTACATGATTGCGCTATCCAGCTAGCACTAACTATGCTGATGATTGGCTTGAGCAGGGAGCCAATATAGAGTGGCTAGCACCAGTTAAAGCTAGCCTGCACCTCTTCAAGGGAAGTTACATTGTGGCAGAGGCGGGTGCTGGGATTCCTTTGAGTTGAATTTGACACACGTAAGACAGAAGAATGGCACAAAATGGGAGAGAGCAGACTCCAAAGTTTTCAGATGCTGCAGTGGAGGCCAGGGTGGAGGAGATGCAAAAGAGGAGAGATGTTCTGTATCTGCAGGAGGCTCTCCAGACACACTCCCAGTAGCCAAGGGAGTCACTGCCAGGGATCAAGCCCAGAGGACCTGAATGCAGTGCTGCAAAAAGTGCAAAACTTTGACCACTTGTGGTGAGGTCAGTGACTGCATCTTCAAATGCCATATGTTGCCAACTGCACCACTAGCCTCAGACACTGCTCAATCGACCATGGCCCCATTACTCATCCACCAACAATCTCTATTGATCAGGACTCAAACGTGGCATTCATGTGCTACACCACACCCTCACATATTTTGCACGGCTGCAAGACTTACACACACATCTAACAGTTTGTACACACTGCCAGCTATTCAACCATGACCACCACATTAACCAAACAGATTGCATGACACTCACTGTCACACATCCCTCATTCTTGCAGGAGAAGGTGGTGCACAACTGGTGGCAGCAGGAGCTAACCAGTGGGGGACTGGTGCACCTGTATATCTTAACCCCCATGGAGGAGATGGTGCTGGCTATTATTGCAGTCGGTGGCAGATTTCAGTGAGGACGTCTTTACTGAAGCTTAACTGTCGCATATAAGTCTCTCGCTGAGGCTCAGGTCGGACAGTTTTAACATGATCTCCCCAAATGGATGTAACCTCTAGCTGAGAGACCTTTTCTCCCTCTCCTCACTCTCCCTCTTCCAGCAACTTGTTCATCTCTGTGCGGCTTTTTTCATGCTCCAATTTATGCTGAATTCCAAGGGGAATACCTACTAGTGTACCCATGTCTGGGAGCAACTGGTTTATGCAGAAGCCTTGAAGTCAGCAGAAATTCTTTGAGCACCTGTTACTCCACTTCCTGTAGACTTTGACAACTTTAAACAACTATAGAAAGAACCAAACACATGTGGATTTGAAGCAAGACCCAGAAGAAATCAACTACAACTAACTTGTCAGTAGTTGATGATTCCTTTAAACAGCACTAGTGGGGCTCCTTTCTGCTGCTGAATTCATGTTTAGCTGTTCGGAGCGAACATTAGCTGGAGCACTGCTCTCCAAATTGGCATCACTATGTCAAATCAGCATTGCACAATGATCTGCCTGCTTTGCATACTTCCGGCATCCGTTCAGTGCATCCATGCTAATGGCTTCACCAACCTGGTGTCCGGCGTGACTCACCACGAAAGTGTGACACATTCAGGCAATGACATTTTAGACACCAAACGGCACCTGTAGTGAATTGGTGCTACCGATCAGAACTTTGTGCAGCTTGTCTTCCCAAATGCACTGAATATTATTTTTTTATGTTTGAAATTATTACTCTTGCTTCCAATTTCTATATTGAAGGACAAAGGCATTCTCTATCTCACAATTAGTTCTGAAATACATAATCTGTAAGGGGAACAGTTGTATCCAAAGCTGTCAAGGTGACATCATTCCAGTATTCAATTATATTCAATTACAATTAAATAACATTTTCAAGTGACCCTCAGATTTTCTCAGTGAGTGCCTGTTCTGCATTCTGCATGCCAAATACTCCAAATCCAGTTAATCCATGGGAAGTCTCTGTTTAGTGTAGTCACCATGTGGTGCAGAATATCATTCAGCACAGCATAAAAATTAACATTTTTAAAGATAGGTGATTGCAGAAGCAAATTTTGAAATAAACATGATGCAAATACTTTAAATGTACATTTATTTACAGAATTGTACATTTATTTTCCAAAACTATCAAGAATTTAATTTTACTGTAACATCAGAAACTACAGCACAGTTGTAACATTAGTATCAGAAAACTAACCATTATTACACCAAATAACAAAAGGCTGCTTTTTATGTAATTTCTTATATGCATAGAAACAGTAATTTCAAGGCCTGGTTTCAACTAAATTTTCACTGTGGTATAATTAATATTGTAAATTGTGAGCAAAATAAGCCAAATATTTATTTTATATGTAAATATACGTACTTAAAACAGGCTCTACTGCTGACTTGAGGTTCAACGAGCCATTTACAAAAGGACGACAACTTGAATTTTTATATAGCGGCTTTCATGACCTCAATGTCCCAAAGCAGTCAGTATCTTTTAAGTGTAGTCATTATTGTAATGGAGGAAACACGGCAGCCAATTTGTGCACAGCAAGCTCCCACAAATGGCAATGTGATAATGACCAGATAATCTTTCTTCACATTATTGATTGAGAGATAAACATTGACCAGGACACTGGGGATAACTTCACTCAGAAGAGGATCAAAAGATTTTTCTGTTCTGTTCAACTGCGAGAGCAGACAGGGCCTCATTTTAACATCTCATCTGAAACACAGGACCTCTGACAGCGCAGCACTCCCTCAGTACTTTATTGGAGTGCTAGCCCAGATTTTTGTGATCAAGTTTTTGGATTGAGACTTGAACACACAGGGCTGAATTTTATGCCCTTCCTACAAAAAGCGGGATGGTGGTGGGGGTGTGGCTAAAATGGAGCGGGAGGCTTGACGGGCACTTTCCGATGCACTCACGTCTCCGCCGCCACTTTATGCAAGGCGGCGGTGGCGAAAAACAGCCTGCTCTCCCCAGGCCAATCAAGGCCCTTAAGTGGCCAGCTAACAGCCACTTAAGGGCCTCCGCCCACCGCCACGGGGATTTTACCCTTGGATGGTTGGACGGCCCAGGCCCGAGAAAAGCCGCTTGACAAAAGCAGGTCACTTTCTGATGGCCTGGGGGGGCCCCCATGATCAGGCACTCTGTGCCCGACGGAGGGCTGCCCCTGATGCCCCAACTACCCCCAACACCCAACACGCCCCCCGTCCCCCCAATCGATCACTCTTGCCTTGCCGGGGCCCGACCGATCACCCCCGCCGAGGCCCCAAAAACGTACCTATTCCTGGGGCAGTCCTTTATCTTCTTTCCGATGGTTGGGTTGCAGTCCCAGCAGTGGCCATTGCTCCCAGTGACACTGTTGGGAGAGAGAGCTGCTGCCCGCTGATTGGCCAGCAGGTCAATGAGGTTGAAGACCTACCTCAGACCAATTAAAGGCCTGGGGACCGTAAAATGCAGGCTGGATCCCCAGGCCAGGCGGAGGCGGGTGCGACACCGACTTTTCAGTTGGTGGACAGCTCCCACCCACCAAGGGTAAAATTCAGCCCATAATCTTTTGACTTAAAGACGCGGGTGCTTCCAATTCAGCCACAGTAATACGGTCTTGCTAACTTGAAATACTCATTTACATTGAGTTCTCAGGATAAGATCACAATGCCCTTCAATTCAATTTGTCTCTGTTAGGTGCTTATTCCTTTCTCTTTCTGATTAAAAAAAAGTTTTGAGAGTTAACAGTCTCAGCAATCCTCAGCATTGTGTTAAATTTGGAGATATTTCTCTTGCGAATACATATGAATTGTAAACAATTCTGGAATGGAAGTCAGAGAATGTGGAGTGATGGTGGGAGGAAAAGAGCACCAAGTGCCATTTGCAGCCTGTCTCAGTGGGTGATATAGTTATTGCACAGCAAGGAGAGAAAACAGCTCAAAGCAATGCCTTTGGAAAGTAACAGAAGAGGTAAGGAAATGTAAATTTAACATTTTGGAGATTAAGGTTTCATTTTTATTTCAGTGACGGAGTTTTTCTCAGCGATAACAGTTACTTCCTGAAGTGAGTTGACATCCTAAATTATTTACGATCTTAAGGTTTATTGTTTATTACCATCTTTCGCTTTTCTGAAACCCAAAATGCATTTATTGAATTAAAATTACTTTATGTAAATTTCATGTACCCAGAATCGCATATTTTCTGATCCATACTTGCAGAAACCCTGGTGTTTACAATTTCACATTTTTTTCCCCAATACATTTACACAGGAACTCTGAATAGATGTTTGATCAGGACAAAATATTTGTGTTTTGTACAATTTAGATGAAGGGTCTAGGTTTAGTTACGCCTAGTTTGATACAATGTGTATCAATCTCTTATTTTAACCTTCACTGTGTGTAATACTTTGATACGCTTCATTTGAAAGTGAGATTCAGCCACTTAAAAGCACCCCGCAATGTTCTGATGCATTTTTATTATGTGGAGTGAGCCATGTCTTTTTTTTTTGTTACTTGAAACAATGCAACTCTAATGGGGATTTTATATAAAAGTTCATGTTGAATGACCTTGCACATAATGCAGTAAGATTTATTAAAATTCAGCTACATGTGTACTCAGTTAATTATATTAGGTCAATCAAATAATGCAGCTTGAAATCAATGTTATATTCACTCATGGAATGTGGGTTTTGCTGGTGAGGCCAACATTTATTGCCCAAACTTAATTGCCCTTGAGAAGGTGGTGGTCTACTGTCGTCTTCTTTAACTGTGACAGTCCGTGTGGTGAAGGTACTGCTGCAGTGCTGTTAGGCAGGAGTTCCAGGATTTTGATCCAGGCACAATGAAGGAGTGGCAATATATTTCCAAGTTGGGATGGTGTGTGAATTGGAGGGAAAATTGGAGGTGGTTGTGCTCCTATGCACCTGCTGTCCTTGTCTTTCTAGGAATCTAGGTGGTAGAGGTCATGGGTTTGGATGGTGTTGTTGAAGAAGCCTTGGTGGTTGCTATAGTGCACCTTGTAGATGGTAGACATTGCAGTCATGGTGCACCAGTGGTGGAGGAAGTGAATGTTTAAGGTGGTGGATGAGATTCCAATCAAACGGGCTGCTTTGTCTTGGATGGTGTTGAGCTTCTTGAGTGACGTGAGAGCTACGCTCATCCATGCAAGTGGAATGAGTTCCATCATATTGCTGACTTGTGCCTTGTAGATGGTGGAAAGTTTTGGGGGGGGGGGGGGTGGTCAGCAGGTGACAATATTCAGTCGCTGATCTGCTCTTGTAGCCATAGTATATATATGGCTGGTCCAGTTACGTTTTGGGTCAATGGTGATGGTGTGGGATTCAGAGATGGTAATGCTGTTGAATGTCAAGGTGAGGTGGTTAGAATCTCTCTTGTTAGAGATGCTCATTGCCTGGCACTTATGTGGCATAAATGCAGCTTGCTACTTATCAGCCCAAGATTGAACGTTGTCCAGGTTTTGCTGCATGAGGGCTCAGATTGCTTCATTATTTGAGGAGTCACAAACGAAACTGAACTCAGTGCAATCTTCAGTGAACATTCCCACTTCTGACCTTATGATGGAGGGAAGGTCATTGATGAAGCAGCTGAAGATGGTTGGGTCTAGGACACTACCCTGAGGGCCTCCTGCAGTGACGTCCTGGGACTGAGATGATTGGCCTCTAACTACCACAACCATCTTCCTTTGTGCTAGGTGTGACTCCAACCGGTGGAGAATTTTCCCCTGATTTCCATTGACTGCAATTTTACTGGGGCTCTTTGATACCACACTTGGTCAAGTGCTGTCTTGATGTCAAGGACAGTCACTCTCACCTCATCTCTGGAATTCAGCTCCTTTGTCCATGTTTGTCCAGTGCCACTTGATAGCACTGTTGACGACACCTTCCATCACTTTGCTGATGATTGAGAGTAGACTGATGGGGCAGTATTTGGCTGGATTGGATTTGTCCTGCTTTTTGTGGACAGGACATACGTGGGCAAATTTCTACTTTGTTGGTAGATGCCTGTGCTGTAGTTGTACTGAAGAAGCTTGGCTAGAGATGTTACTAGTTCTGGAGCACAAGTCTTTAGCATTGCAGCCAGGATATGTCAGAGGCCAGAGCCTTTGCCGTATTCAGTGCACTCAGCCATTTCTTGATGTCATATAGAGTAAATCAAATTAGCTGAAAACTAGTTCTGATGAAGTGTCACTCCACAGATGCACAGATACCGGCTGAGTATTTCCAGCATTTCTTGTTTTCATTATAGCTGAAGACTAGCATCTGTGATGCTTGGGACCTCCGGAGGAGGCCGAGATGGATCATCCACTCGGCACTTCTGGCTGACAATGGTTAAAATTGCTTCAACCTTGTATTTTACACTCATGCTGGGTTCCACCATCATTGAGGATGGGGATGATCATATAGTCTCCTCCTGTTAGTTGTCCAATTGTTCCCCAACATTCATGGCTGGATGTGGTAGGGCTGCAGAGCTTTGATCTGATTTGTTGGTTGTGGGATTGCTTAGCTCTGTTTATAGCATATGTGTAGTCCTGGCGCAATGACACCTCATTTTTAGGTACGCCTGGTGCTACTCCTGGCATGCTGTTCTACATTCCTCATTTACAAGGTGTGATCTCCTGGCCTGATGGTTGTTGGTTGTCCTTTGAGGTGAAGATGACGATGCCCATCATCTGGGGTGTTTGGTAGGGTTCTGGTGGGTACATAGGTGACTGCTAAGGCTGATCTGCACCTTGAAGGTTCTGCTGCGTATAGGGCGGGATACCACAAGCAATTGAGTTTTGGATGAGCTGCTGGCTTGGGATTTCCTCTTGTGTTTTCTCTCTGCCTCTGATATGCGCTTGCTTTCGAAGGAGGCCGCACCTTTTCTTATTTGGTTGTGCCAGATGCAGTCATCCTGGGTGAGCTTCTCCCAGGACTCGGGGTCGATATCAAACTCCTAAGCAAAGCCTTTAGAGTGTCCTTATAGTACTTCCGGTGACTACCAAGACAGCGCACCCCAGACTCAAGCTCTCCATAGAAGATTCACTTTGGTAAGCGAGTGTCGGGCATTCTGGCTACAAGACCAGCCCATCTCGGTTGTGACTGTCACAATATGGTGTGGATGCTTGGCATGCCAGCTCAGGTGAGTACCTCAGTCTCCGGTATTTTGTTCTGCTACCTGATCTTCAGAAGCTTCTCAAGGCAGCTCCAGTGAATGTGGCTTAGCTTCTTGGCATGATTGTAGTACACAGTCCAAGTCTCGCATACGTAGAGCAGAGCGGGCAGGACTATTGCTCTATAGACTTTCAATTTGGTAGGCAGACTTACTCCTCTTTGTTCCCAGACTGATGTTCAAAGTCTGCCAAAGGCTACACTTGCTTTGGCAATTCTTGCATGTGTCTCATCATCGATACAGACAGCTCGAGAGACTGTGTTGCCGAGATAAGTGAACTTACCTGCTGCTGACAGGTTTGGGTCGTGGAATGAAGTCTTGGGCTTGAGATAGGGCTTTCCTGGAGCAGGCTGGTACATTACTTCAGTTTTCTTTGTGCTGATTGTAAGGCCAAAGTTGTTGCATGCATTGGAGAACAAGTTCATGCTACATTGCATGTCCAGCTCTGAACTGGCAATATGTACAGTCATTGGCAAACAGGAAATCACAAAGTAGTCCTTGAAGACTTGGATTTTGCCCAGAGCAGCTTCCCATCCATGTGATATCTGATTTCCCTGCCAGGATCACCATCACGGAAGGCATCGTAGAACATGGTGGAGAAAAACCATGCTGAAGAGGGTTGGTGCTAGCTAACTCCATTAGTGACTGGGAACGGGTCAGAAGACTCACCATCACCCAGGATAGGTGAACATAACATCATATAACTGTCGAACCATTGTGATGAATGTTTCAGGCAGCCAAATTTCTCCATTACCTTTCAGAGCCCTTGATGGTAATGGTAGAGTGAAGGATATGCTGGGCCATGTGATTACAAATTGTTGTGGAATACAATTCTGCTGCTGATGGCTCATGGATGCCCAGTTATGAGCTGCAAGATTTGTTCTGAACCTGCTCAATTTAGCACAGTGGTAGTGCCACACAACATAAATGGAGCATCTCCTCTGTATGACTTCCTCTTCACAAGGCCTATGCAGTGGTCAGTCCCACCAACACTGTCATCAACAAGTGTTTCTATGACAGGTAGATTGGTGAGGATGGTGTCAAGTAGGTTTTTCCCTCTTGTTGGTTCTCTTACCACCTGCCACAAGCCAAGTATGGCAGATATGTCCTTTAGGATTTGTCCAGCTTGGTTGGTAGTGGTGCTACTGAACCACTCTTGGTGATGAACATTGAAGCCCCCACCCAGAGTACATTCTGTGCCATTCTATCCTCAGTGCTTCTACCAAGTGGTGACCAACATGGAAGAGTACTGATTTATCATCTGACAGAGGGTGGTAGGTAGTAATTAGCAGGAGATTTCCTTGCCCATGTTTGACCTAATGCCATGAAACTTCATGGGCTCCACAGTCTTTGTTAAGGACTCCCAGAGCCACTCCCTCATGACATTATACTACTGTGCCTCCACCTTTGATGGGTCTGTCCTGCCGATAGGCTAGGACATAAGTAAGGATGGTGATGGAGGAGTCTGGGACTGAAAGGTATGATTCTATATCAGGCTGTTGCTTGATTAGTCTATGGGACAGCTTTCCCAATTTTGGCACAAGTCCCAGATGTTAATGATCAAGACTTTGCAGGGTCAACTGGACTGCATGTGCCTTTGTCATATCCTAGGTCAATGCCGAGTGCTCCATCCTATTTTATTCTTAGTGATTTTTTTTAGTGGTTTTATGCAACTGAGTGGATGCTAGGCCATTTCACAGTGTAGTTAAGAATGAATCACATTACTGTGGGCCTGGAGTCACAGAGGGCAGGCCAGGATGACAGATTTCCTTCCCTAAAGGACATCAGGTTTTTACAACAATCCGGTAGTTTTCTGGTTACCATTGCTGATACTATCTTTTAATTGCAGATTTATTTAATTAACTGAATTTAAATTCTCCATCTGCCATGCTAGGATTTGAACTCTGGTCTGGCTTATTAGTCTAAGCCTTTGGCTTACTAGTTCCGTAACAACCATTATACCACCATACCTGCCTGGAATTCAATACGCCAATGTTTAATGGAAAATAAATATAAATTTCGGAAAATGTGGGATATTGTCTTCAAGGTTTACAGCAATTTTATCCTGGATGTACTGTACTCATTTCAAAAGTGGCAAAGTGGTTTGTTTAGGAAGGGTGAACATTTGGAATAATATCTCATTTTCATCATGATATACACAGTTCAGTCATGTGTTTCATAAACGTTATTGTAGAGTGTGCTTGCAAACAAATGAACAAATGAAAGGTTTTTTTTAATACATGCAGGCTTGTAGTTAAAAGAAATTGTCAAAAAGCAATTTAAGGCCGCGATTAAAATGTGCTGTCTGTCCGAGACCAGTAGCTGCTGAACATGATGCACTGGTGGTGAGACTATTGTTATATTGCCCGGCTTTCTATTGTAGTCACTGATCTGCATGATGAGAGCATGGTGCATACATGCTTATACCCATGCAGAATGCACACTGCTGGACAGTAAATTTTTAATGTTTTAGGAACCAACACTCACTAATATTAGAAAAATTCTGATCTCAACTCAGCAGGTAAATTTTGATGTCAGTTCAAATCTCATCCAGTGTAACAATAAAAAGGCCAGGGATATGTTAATTCTTGGGCTTTATTGAAATGATGTCAGGTGACTTTCCATACTCGGCATGATATTGGTGGAAAGCAATGCAACTTACTGAAGCCAGGGGGTAAGTGTGTGGGATCGGCTGTGCGAGATCACTGAAGCCATCAGTAAATGTAACTAGGGATCACCTAGCAAAAGTCTATGGCTTGAAATGTGAGCAAACAGCCGGAGGCATCCTGTACAGTGATCTCACAGTTCCTAGATCTATGAATAATAAAGTTGGTCAGACCAGATGCAGACCCACCAGAAGGTGCTGTGAACTGATGATAATAGGGGAAAAATGTTACCAAAAATGTATGTGCAGGCCCAATAACAGGACTTGGCTTTGTGCTGGACCAGTTTAAATGAAGGTCTAGGTTGAGTCCAACCCCAAAGGAGCACACATTATGGGCTGGATTTCAAGGAACCCTCGACATCAGGATCTGTGGCGGGGAGGGGGGCAGGGATGGCCTGAAGATGTCCCGGATGAGGCCCGCCACGGACGTCGACGCCAGCAGGGCCCGACCTGATCATCCAAGCTGCGGCAGGGCACCGTGAAGGTCCCCCCCCGCCCCCCGCTGCTTGACGACGGAGGCACAATCACCATATGCAAATAAAGTAAATTAATAGATTTGCATATACTTACCATTAATCTTGATGTCCCACTGCGATCTTCGGATCAACGTCTGGGGAAACGAGGCGCAACACTGGTGGGGAGGGAGGAGGAGCTAAGTTTATCAGTGCGGAGGGGTGGGGGGGATGGGGTCAAATTAATGTCATAGGTGTCGGGGATGGTGGGAAAGGTTGTGGTTTAAAGTTTGGGCAGTTTTTGGGGGGGGGGGGAGGCGAGGTCAGATGGTAAAGCTAAGTGTTTGGGGGGCGGAGGGCAAATAATTAATTTAAAATTTCAGCATGATGATCTTTCATCAGAATTGGAGAACATTAGAAATGCAGCAGGTTTTAAGCAAGTACAGCGGCAGGGAAAGTGGAGAGGGGAAAGAAAAGAACAAAAGGCAAGGTCTGTGATAGGGTGGAAGGTAGGAGAGATTAAATGACAAGAGGGATGATGGTGCAAGGCAAAAGGGGACGATAATGGGTCAAACAAAGAAAAAAGGGATGGGTCTAGAGGCGGTAAATAGGAATAGTAGAATCTTCAACAGTTGTCATCCGATAAAATGGAGGCAGAGGTTATGATTTGAAATTGTTAAACTCAGTGTTGAGTCTGTAAGTGTATAAAGTGCTTAATCAAGAAGGTGCATTTTCTTGAGCTTTTATTGAGCTTCAATATAGGCGACTGCAATCAAAGTGGGAGTGGGGCGGAGAATTAAAATGACCGGCAATCAGAAGCTCAGCATTATGCTTGTAGATGGAATGAAGGTGTTCGACAGAGTGGTCACCTGGTCTGTGTTTGATCTTTCCCAATACAGAGGAGACCATATCACGAGCAGCAAAAACAGTGTAATTGATAGAAGTACATATAAATAACAGTTTAACTAGATTAATCCAGTAATGGGACAATACCTTGAAGGCTTTTGATTATAGATTGAACATGTTATTACATGATTAATTGGTGAGGCTGCATTCAGAATATTGTGTGGAGTTGTGGACACGCATCTTTAAAAGGACAGTAATTCATTTTTGCTCATATTAGGGGCTACGTGAAAAAAATCCCCTGGCTCAAAAAGGCTGGATAAATATAGAGGCCCCGAAAATTTGTGGCTATTGCAGCATATTACTATCATGACGTCTGTGGTAGCGGGCTGAAATAAAAAAAACTTAGCCAGGGTCCAAGGAATATGGATGGATATGTGGGCCTGGAACATCCACCCATCCCAAGCATCCCAACCCATTGTTATAAAGGGGAGTTAGACATGAGATAGGACTCTGAATTCAGAGCTCTAGTATCCCAGTCCTTAAGTGGGACCTGGCATATGGTTGGCAGTGATTCTGGGCTAGATCCCCAAAGGTTTGGCTGCAAATAATTTTCAAGTGATCCTCTTGCAACCTGGTCTGTGGGAGCACCTGTAACTTTTCTGGAGCACCTGACACCACTTCTGCCTCCACTCTCCCCAGATTGACCATCCTTTGCCGCACTGTCCGCCCTTATTGACACATGGCCAGCATGTCCAGCTGGTGGGCCTGGATGCAGGTGGTGTGGACTTGCATTAGGGTGTTCTTGAAGGGGTAGCTGAAAGCCTGCTGCAAGGGGTCCTGTGACAAGGGGCCCCTCATGGAGCTGGCAGGAACAGGCTGAAGCAGAAAAACAGTAAAACCAGTGGCCAGTCACAGGCTAAGCAGGAGGCTGAAGTCTCTCAATCACAGCAGTGGTGGGGTAGTGACCCAGCTACACCTCTAGTGTTGTGTGGCTTTCTTTTGACCCTGTATAGTGAGGGCAGTAGTAGCAGTCCTGGATGGGATAGTTGTGGTCAGGATTATGAATGGGAATGAAACTAATAGAATATGAATGACGTCTGGAAAACAACTGGCCAGATTTAAGTAATGAAAATGTAAAGATAGATATTCTGGAGTTTCATTCAATTACTTATGGAGGTCAAGGAAAAATTGTGTGCAACCTTCCCTAAGAAGGTTAGAGGGCACAGCAGAGCAAATTGTGTAAGACCCATGGAAAGAATGGGCTTTTCTTGTTCCAATGGGTAGCTGTGCTTCTCATAAATATTGCGTTCTCTATTGATCCCCATAGTCAATAGCGGTATACAAGAAGTTTGGAAATTCTAGTTACCTCTGAACTGCAATTTTAAGAATATCATTAAAAAATAACCTTAGATTATGGAAGAAAAGAATCCTGAATTATAGTTGATCTTTTCTCAACTGAGCCCTACAGACATGTAAGAAGAAAATGCTGGAGTCTTAGCATAAAAATGCATAGATTTCTCTTTTAGATTCTGACTCATCGCTTGTATTTCCAGTATTTTCTGTTTTCGCTACTTGCATGCAATACAATTATTGGATAGCAACACTAAAGAATCTCATGGAGGGATGTAAAATGCACTGTTGGTGTTTTGTAAAACTGAGGGTAGACTTGTGATAGTTAAAATGGGACAGAAATCTTGTAAATTTGTCTCCAGCAGAGAGCTGTCGGTTCCGATCAAAGATCAGCATCAATGCACGCTTTGATCACAACGATCAAAAATGTTCACGTAAATGCAACACTAGGACACAAAGGAACTTTCTGACAGGCTAACACTGAGAGTTATATGGTCAGTAATCCAATCTACTTCTCTCCCAGGAACTCGTAGTCCAGTTTATTAACAGTATCTATGAAAAAACAGATATATGCAATCTTAACCTTGACTGTTGTTTTGGGCTATTATGAAAAATAAATGCCTCAGGGTCTTTGGAAATCATATTTATTAAACTAATTGCAGATTTCTAGCTTCAGTATCTTTTGAGTTGCAATTTGTTGAAGCTAAAGCACAATATGAAAGAATGGCTATTACAATTTATTGTTTAGTGTTGGGCAATGTATTATTTTTTATGATTAAATATTCTAGCATTTCCACTTGTGTAAAAGAGGACAAATTAACTAAAGTCTTATTGCCTTTGGGAAAAGTAAACATAACAGCTGAACTTCATAAATCCTTCAACTGTTGAGAGTGAATGCACCTCTTGGTAACCATAAAAAAACAAAACATCAGATCCTCATTTTCACATACACTGACACATGTCAGAAGAAAGATTTAAAGAATTGAGGGCCAGTTTTAATGCAAATGCGGCCTCTGTTGCTTTGTGTAACTGTCAAGAAATCCTGCAACAATTTTATGTTAATTTTCCATCCCTATGGAATGACACTCTTGTAATTATGTGTTAGTGATGCAAATATGGTTGAATTTTCAAAATACCTGACAGATCCGTAGTTAAGAGAAGTCACAACTTGCCAATGCTGAAACATATATATTCACCACGCCGACAGATAAACACTGTAAATCATAGAATGATACAGCTCAGAAGCAGGCCATTTGGCCCATCGTGGCTGTGCGGACTCTTTGAAAGAGCTATCCAATTAGTCTCATGCCCCTGTTCTTTCTCTATAACCCTGTAAATGTTCCCCTTCAAGTATTTATTCAATTCCCTTTTGGAAGTTATTATGAATCTGCTTCCACCACCCATTCAGAATTTCAGATCATCATGATTCACTGCATAAAACTAATGTCTCCTCAACTTGACTCAGGTTCTTTTGCCAATTACCTTAAATGTGTTCTCTTGTTACCACTTCTTCTGGCACTGGGAATACTTCCTCATTATCAAAAACCTTCAAGATTTTGAACACCTGTTATATCTCCACTTAACCTCTGTTCTAAGGAGAACAACCCCAGTTTTTACACACAACAGCAGTTCCTCACCCCCCGTACCATTTTAGTAAATCTCTGCTGCACCCTCTCCAAGGCCTTAATATCTTTCCTAAATGTGGTGCCCAGAATTGTACACAATACTCCATCTGACGTCTAACCAGTGATTAATAAAGATTTACTCTAAATCCCTTGCTTTTATGCCTATTCTTCTGTTTCTAAAGCCAAGGATCCCATATGCATTTTTTAACTGTCTTCTCAACTTGTCCTGCTCTCTTCAAAGATTTGTGTATGTACATCACAGGTCTCCATTCTGGCAACCCCTTTAAAATTGTATCATTTAGTTTTGGGGATTGGCACCAACATGTTGCACCTTCTACATTTGACAAAATTATTGACTCAGCCATGGACATGAGCACAATTAATCTGTATATAAAGTGTATAGCCAACCTAATGTCATCAAAACACAGTCTGATTCAAAGTGCATTTCTCTCTATAAATAATGTAGCTAAGCATACAAACATCAATGAAGAGCAGCACAACTGTATTAGCTAGCTAGCAAGCAAAACAGTATGTAATGCTAATGCGAATTACTTTTATTGACAGAATAGAGCTAGCTACTCCATTTGCTAATGTTGTGTTAACATGTAGCCAGCCAGCTAAACCATTACATAATAAAAACCAAGATTGAGAAATATGTCATATAGCTGGGTATGTATGATGTTTAAAGGTATGCTTGTGTTCATTCTGTCCTGTATGGCAGAAAACCTCTTTGTACAGGCCAGTGCATTCTCTTCATTCCCAGCAGTATGTCTGACCAGCATATACTGAAGGCCTTTCCCCAAGTACTGTACATACCAGAATAGGTTAGCAGTTGTGTATGTGGTGAGGTGGTTAAAGGACAACAATCCAGTATCCGCTTCATTCACTGCTACTACAAAAGGCACTTGTACAAACATACATCAGAACATATGAATTAGGAGCAGGAGTAGGCCATTTGGCTGCTCGAGCCTGCACCACCATTTGATAAGATCATAGCTGATCTGAATGTGGCCTTAACTCCACTTTCCTGTCTGCCCTCCATAACGCTTGACTCCCTTGTCTATCAAGAATCTATCGAACTCAACTTTGAATATATTCAATGACCCAGCCTCCACTGCTCTCCGGGAAGAAAATTCCACAGACTGAAGACCCTCTGAGAAAAAATTTCCCCTCATTTCCATCTTAAATGGGAGACCCCCTTATTTTTAAACGGTGTCCCCTAGTTCTAGTCTCACACACAAATGGAAACATTTGCCCTGTCAAGTGCCCTCAGAATTTTATATGTTTCAATAAGATCACCTCTTTCTTCTAAACTCCAATGGGTATAGGCCCAACCTGTTCAACTTTTCCTTTATAAGATTACCCCTTCACCCCAGGAATCAGTCGGGTGAACCTTCTCTGAACAGCTTCTAATGCAGTTTTATCCTTTCTTAGGTAAGGGGACCAAAACTATACACAGTACTCCAGATTGGGCTCACCAAGGCTCTGTACAGTGTCATGGTCCTGTAGTTTTTTTTTCAGAATATGCAGTTTGCCTTTAAGGCTTGCAAAGGATCTGTATTGCTTTAAGAATCAGCAAGCCTTAGGAGTTCTAGGAAGGTGCATTTTCGTTGCCTTAGAAACAGCCATTTGGCGACTGCAATTCAAAGGGTGCATTCTCATTACCATAGATATAGCCACTGGGAGTGAGCCTGATGCGATACATTTGTTATAATTCAGTTTTGAACTGGCAGTTGGTAAGACAGTTTGTTCTAACACAGACAGAGGACACAGCTGTGATGTTCAGACACCTGAAAAAGAGCTATCAACCATTTAAACTGAAGGAATACCATTTTAGTCTGTTTTAATTAGTATCTCTCAAAATTCTAAAACATCAAGCCAAGACACAGATCTCTGGTAATTTAAATTGAAGAAAGGGAAGTTAGAGTGTGACAATCTTTTATCCCTCAAAAACTCTAAAGTCAGATTGATTCTGTTGAAAGTGTTTGCAAGTTGTTAACTGTTGAAATTCGCTGGAGAAGGAAAGCAACATCCTGTGAGGACTTCGAGCAACATTGGACTGTAAATTTGCAAGGACTCTGATTTTTTTCTATTTTTAATGTTGTTTATATCTTCATAGTGTTTAAGAATTTAGTTCTTCTAATTAAAGAGTTAATTTGTTGATTTAAAGACACCTGGTTTGGTTAGCCTCATTCGGGGGTCAATAGATGGTACAATTTGGCTGGGTCTTTCTTTAATTTGTAAAGTTCTATATGATATGTTAGCCATTCTGTGGAACAACGGGATTGAATTAACAGTGCTTTGGTCCCACCACAATCAGAATCATATATTTTGATTGGGGGCTTCGACTGGAACGATCGGTCGTAACACCAGATGTATCAAAACTTCCCTACTTTAATATTATATTACCCTTGCAATAAACTACAACATTCCATTTGCCTTCCTAATCACTTGCTGTACCTGCATACTAACCTTTTGTGATTCATACACCAGGACATCCAGATCCCTCTGTACTGCAGAGTACTATAGCCTCTCTCCATTTAAATAACATACTGGTTTTCTATTCTTTCTGCCAATGTGGACAAGTTCACATTTTCCCACATTATACTCCATCTGCCAAATTTTTGCACACTCAATTAACCTATCCATATCCCTTTATACTCTTTATGTCCTCTTGACAACTTATCTTCCTAACTTTCTTTGTATCATCTGCAAATTTAGTTAGCATACATTTAGTCCCTTCATCCAAGTTATTGATGTAGATTGTAAATAGTTGAGGCCCAGTACGGATCCCTGTGGCACTCCACTAGTCACATCCTACTAACCTGAAAATGACCCATTTATCCCAACTCTCTGCTTCCTGTTGGCTAACCAATCCTCTATCCGTGCTAATATGTTATACCCTACACCTTGAACTCTTATTTTGTGTAGTAACCTTTAATGTGGCACCTTATCGAATGCCTTTTGGAAATCCAAGTACATCACATCTACAGGTTCCTCTTTATGTACGTTGCTTGTTACTTCCTCAAAGAGCGCTAATAAATTAGTCAAACACGATTTCCCTTTCACAAAACCATGTTGTCTCTGCCTGATCGCATTATAATTTTTTAAATGTTCTTCTATAACCTCCTTAATATTCTAGCATTTTCCCTATGACAGATCTTAGGCTAACTGGTCCATAGCTTCTTGCTTTCTGTCTCCCTCCTTTCTTGAATAGACGTGTTACATTAGATACAAACAAAGAACAAAGAAAATTATAGCACAGGAACAGGCCCTTCGGCCCTCCAAGCCTGCGCCGATCCAAGCAGATATTTCCCAATCTGCTGGGACTTTTCCAGAATCTAGGGAATTTTGGAACATCACAATTAATGCATTCACTATCTCTGCAACTACTTCTTTTAAGACCCTAGAATGCAGGCTATCAGGTCCTGGGGACTTGTAAGCTTTTAACTCTAATAGTTTTCCCAGTACCCTTTCCCTGGTGATTCTGATTGTTTTAAGTTCTTCCCTCCCTTTTACCTTTTGTTTTTCAAGATCTTCGGGATTTTTTTTTGTCATTTCCTTGTTACCCATTATTAATTCCTCAGACTCACTCTCTAGAGGACCAATGCTCATTTTAGTTACTCTTTTCCTTTTTAAATACTTGTGGAAACTCTACTTGTTTTTATATTTCTAGCTAGCTTTCACTCATTCTCTAATTTCTTCCTTTTTCTTAGTCATTTGTTGCTGTTTTTAAAAATCTGTCCAATCTTTTGATCTACTACTAATCTTCGAGGAATTGTATGCTTTTTCTTTCAATTTAATACTATCTTTAACTTTCTTAGTCACTTTTGAAAGTTCATTCTGCCAGCTGGGTTCCAGAAACAAAGTAACGGAATGTTATGAATAGAACATTTAGATAGAACGGGTTTTTATACTTTCTGCAAAACATACATTCACAAAATACAAACACACAGACACATACAATCATGCACACATAGGGCTGCATTTTACATTCCCGCTGCTGAAATTGGTGGCGTGCGAAAACAATGGCGGTCCGTCTGCCTGGACCGCATGTTGCGTAGCCATCACAATATTCAATTCCTCGAAGATTAGTGGTAGATCAAAAGATATTCAGCACAGTGGCTCATTTAAATGGCAGAGGCAGATCACTCACCCTGATGACGTGATGGGGGTGGGCGGTCCCCGGTAATGGCGTCAGCAGCCTTTGCGCAGGCACTGACGCCATTTTTAAAGGGCTTCGAGCCCTACATTGCAATTGAAATATTTGAAGAGAAAATGATGCAAAAAAATAAAGTAAATTGATCCTGACCCTCTCCCACTCCCCCCCCCCCCCCCGCCCCCCCACTAACCATAGAATTAATTACCTGCCCTCTACCACCACCCCTCAAACACCTACCTTGAGCACCTGACCTTCCTCCCCAAAGTTCACAAACTTTAAACTTTACTGCTTCCCACCATCCCCTACACCAATGAAATGAGACTGACGCAACCCCCCCCCCCCACGCACCCTCCACACTGCCCTAACTGCACTGAAAAACTCACCCACCCCCCTCCCCACTGGTGTTCCGCCTCAGATCCCTGGATGGGGATCCGAAGGCATGGGAGTGCCAGCCACCGGCACCAATATCACTCTGGAATGGATGACGATAGCATAAGTTTAATTAATTCCTTTATTTAAATTTATTTACGTGTAAATTTTGTTCCTGTCACCGAGCAGCAGTGGGGGCAGCCATGAAGCCTCGCCGCCACTGGCAATATCGGGCCGGGCCTTCCCGGCGTCGAGGCCCATGGCGGGCCTCTGCCAGAGGCATTTTCCAGCTCCACCCGCCACGATTCCCGACATCAGGGAGTCTGTAACATTCAGCCCATAGTCTCCTCAATTTCAGCGATTAACTGCACTGTCAATATGAAACAGAATGGGAAGGTCCAAACCTTTAGCCTGTTAGTTAGCTGATCCCAAGGTATGGATGGTGCAATTGATCTCTGGGTCTGGGAATAAGTGTGTTCATCAGCCCAGGCTCCCGTTCCCATGGGAAACTGCTCCTCTCTGGATCTCCCATATTGACAGTGACCGGTCAGTTTGTGGCGACCTGGAATAGTCTATGGACACTCAATGACCTGTGAGCAAAGCCCGAGGAGCCATAACCACAAGTCATTAGTGCAAAGAATAAACATTAGAAGAAAAATATAAATAAAATTAATAAAAAAACCAACTATTACATTTCATGAAATACCTACTTGGTCGAACAGTTATGAGGAAAAGTAGTGCTTTGATGGGTCCATAAGGCACACTGGAAATTAGAAGCCATGTTTGTGTTTTATTCTGTATGCAAGTTCTATAATGTCTGGAAGTATACGCTGCACATACAAGAAGTTTATTACATTCAACTACTGAACATGAGCATGAATACAGGAATATGGGCAACATGCAAATCATAGCTGCTAGGTTATTTTAAAACACAAGTCTAAAGGCTTGGAGCAAGACATTTAAAATTATCACGGAACTCAAAATCTTTACCATGGACATGTTGCCGACCCCTGTTTAGTTTATATTGATTCTCCTCATTCTTCCCACCTAAGTGCATAGAGTCATAGTCAGAGAGAGATACAGCACTGAAACAGGCCCTTTGGCCTGTCTTCTCTGCATTAAATTGCATCTGCCCATTTCACGAATTCCTCCTGAAGTCTGTTACTATCCTCCTCAACATTTACTACATTTCCAGGTTTTGTGACATCTGTATACTTTGAAATTACCCCCTGTACACCCAAGTCCAGGTCATTAATATATATCAAGAAGAGCAGCAGCCCTAACATTGACCCCTGGGGACGCCACTGTGTACCTCCCACCAGTCACTGAAGCAAATTTTCGTCACGACTCTCTGCTTTCTGTTTCTTAGATAATTTTGTATCC
Source organism: Heterodontus francisci (assembly GCF_036365525.1). Taxonomy (NCBI): domain Eukaryota; kingdom Metazoa; phylum Chordata; class Chondrichthyes; order Heterodontiformes; family Heterodontidae; genus Heterodontus; species Heterodontus francisci. The sequence goes on along the minus strand of NC_090377.1, from coordinate 41,668,338 downwards.
ATGCAGTCACTGCCCCTTTAATCCCATGTGTTTCAAATTTGCTAGCAGGTTTATTGTGTGGTACATCATTAAATGTCTTTTGAAAGTCCTTGAAGTATAAACTGGATAGCCCTCAGAAATGGGCATAGGGATTGCGATGTGCGATTAACCTGCGTCTATTGATTGTAAAGCAGGCATCATGCCAATTTTGTGCTGCCTGCTCATTTGAGTGATCTGTGCTTCCCGCATGGGCTAACCGCACAGTTTGTTGGCTAGATGCATCAGCAGCGTGCCAATATTGTGAGTGGCTAAGCACCACTTAAAGCTATCCTGCAACTCTTAAAGGGGGAAAAAAGACTTGCATTTATATAGTGCCTTTCGTAACTACCAGACATCTCAAAGTGCTTCACAGCCAATGAAGTACTTTTTGAACTGTAGTCACAGTTTAATGCAGGAAAAGCAGCAGCCAGTATGAGCACAGAAAACTCCCACAATCTGTCTTTTTGTGATGTTGACTGAGGGTTAAACATTGGCCAGGACACCGGGGGTAACTACCATTCTCTTTGTCGAAGTAGTGCTATCAGATCTTTGGCATCCACCCGAGCAGATGGGGCCTCAGTTTAACGACTCATCTGAAAGATGCAACCTCAGACAGTACTGTACTGGAGTGTCAGCCTTGACTTTTGTGCTCAAGCTCTGGAGTGGAAATTGAACTGAGAACCTTGTGATTCAGAGGCAAGAGGGAGGTGTATTGTGGCTGGAGCAGGTGCTAGGAGTCATGGTTGAAGGGAATCGGACCTGGGAAAGAATGAGGAATGATGAAACGGGAGAGAGCAGGCTCCAAGTTTTTCAGATGCTGCACTTGGAGATCTTAGTGGAGGAGGTAGAAAAAGAGGAGAGAAGTCCTGTATCTGCAGGAGGGAAGGAGTCCCTCCAGGTCAAAAGGCAGTGGAAGCAGATAACCTTGGAGGTCAATGTCAGGAATCAAGGACTTGGATGTAGTGATGTAAGAAGCTCAATGACCTCACATGTGTGATCAAGGTCAGTAAATAGATCTTCAAATGCCATATACTACCAGCTGCACCAGTAGCCTCAGCCACTGCTCAAACACCACACTCCCATCACTCAACTACCAACAATCTCTATCAATCAGGGCCTCGTGCAGATGCTTCAGCTCATCCTCATACACTTAGCACTGCTGCAAGGCTGACAACTATATTTCACAGGTTGCATACATTTCCAGCTATTCAACCTTGATAGCTTCATCATCCAAACAGATTGCATGACATTGACTGGCACACTTCCCTCTCTCTTGCAGGCACACAACACATAGAGGACTCAGATGAGGACATTGATGGGGCAACCTACAGATGAAAACTGATGTGTATGCACAATGAAATGCTTGGTGCATTAGGAAGCCTGTGACTAATGTCAAGAAGAGCTTGGAGCCCATCTTTTCAAACATGGCAATAGTGACCAACTCTGTTCACATGCTTGTGGTCCCAACATAATGCAACTATCTGCTGTCTCCATCAGCCGTGCTGTAGCCACTGGTGTAGCACTGCATAGGAGCACTAGGGTAGGCAAAGACACACAAGACAGGCTAAGTGAATGTACAAGGTAGATTTATTGACTTTTGTATACATTATGGAATAATTTAGTTTGCAAATTTGGTTAGGAATGTTTATTTCATGGCATCGGCTCAAACATGGGTAAGGAAACCTCCTGCTGATTGCCACCTGCCACCCTCCCTGAGTTAATGAATCAGTACTTCTCCATGTTGAACACCACTTGCAAGAAGCTCTGAGGGTAGCAGGGGAACAGAATGTACTCTGGGTGGGGGACTTCAATGTCCATCACCAGGAGTGGCTCGGTAGCATCACTACTGACCAAGCTGGGCAAGCCCTGAAAGACATAACTGCCAAACTGAGCCTGCGGCCGGTGGTGAGGGAACCAACAGGAGGAAAAACCCTGCTTGACCTCGCCCTCACCAATCTACCTGTTACAGATGCATCTGTCCATGACAGTATTGGTAAAAGTGATCACCATGATGTCCCATCGTCACACTGAGGATGCCATTCATTGTGTTGTGTGGCACCACCACTGTGAAAACTGGGATAGATTCAGAACAGATCTGGCAGCTCAAAACTGAGCATCCATGAGGTGCTGTGGGCCACCAGCAGCAGCAGAATTGTATTCAACCACAATCTGTAACCTCATGGATCAGCATATCCTTCTACCAGCTACCATTACCATCAAGCCAGGGGACCAACCTGGTTCAATTTGGAGTGTAGGAGAGCATGCCAGGTGCAGCACCAGGTATAACTAAAGATGAGGTGCCAACCTGGTGAAATTACAACACTGTACAAACATGCTAAACAGCGGAAGCAGCATGCGATAGACAGCTAAGCAATCCCACAACCAATGGGTCAGATCAAAGCTCTGCAGTCCTGTGACATCCAGTCGTGAATGGTGGTGAACAATTGAACAACTAATGGAGCAGGTGGTTCCACAAATATCCCCATTCTCAATGAAGGGGGAACCCAGCACATCCGTGCAAAAGATAAGGCTGAAGCATTTGCAACAATCTTCAGCCAGAAGTGCTGAGCGGATGATCCATCTTGGTCTCCTCCTGAGGTCCCCAGCATCACAATTGCCAGTCTTCAGCCAATTTGTTTCACTCCACGTGATATCAAGTACCGAAGGCATTGGATACAGCAAAGGCTATGGGTCCTGACAACATCCTGGCCATAGTACTGAAGACTTGTGCGCCAGAACTAGCAACATCCCTAGCCAAGCTGCTCCAGTACAGCTACAACACTGGCATCTTCCTGACAATGTGGAAAGTTGCCCAGGTATATCCTCGCCACTAAAAGCAGGACAAAAGCAATCCAGCCAATTACTTCCCCATCAGTTTATTCTCAATCATTAGCAAAGTGATGGAAGGTGTTGTCGACAGTGCTCTCAAGTGGCACTTACATAGCAATAACCTGTTCACTGACGCTCAGTTTGGGTTCTGTCAGGGGCACTCAGCTCCTGACCTCATTACAGCCTTGGTCCAAATGTGCACAGTAGAGGTGAATTCCAGAAGTGAGGTGAGAGTGACTGCCCTTGATATCAAGGCAGCATTTGACCGAGTGTGGCATTAAGGAATCCTAGCAAAGTTGAAGCCAGTGGAAATCAGGGAGAAAAATCTGCACTAGTTGGAGTCATACCTAATGCAAAGGAAGATGGTTGCGGTTGTTGGAGGCCAAACTGATGCAGTCTCACTGCCGAGGAAGTTTCCCAGTGGTGGGAACAGCAGTGGTTCAGCTGTCTGCTGAGATAGGCGGCCAATTTAGAAAATTAAAGGCCTGATAATGGTCAATTTTCCCAGGTCGCTGACATTTTGCTGGCAGTGGAGCTGCCCCCTGCTACATGGGGAGAACATGGGCTGCAGGGAAGTCGCCTCCCTGTAGCTTCCCGGAGGGCAGGGGGGCCATCAGAGCCGGAGGCACCATGGCCCAAGAAGGGGCTGCCAGCGGCAATGGCTGCCCCTGTGGCCCTGATGCCGCCGCTGCTGGAAGGTTTCCCTTCTGACCACCAAGGCCTGCCTGCTTGGCCCCAGCAGAAAGAACAACTCTCTGCCACCCCTGGGAGAGCACCTCCAAATTGAGGCACCCTCGCATTTCCTTTACTCCTCAGCAGTGGACACCTCTCCTAATGGTGCTGCCGAGACTGAAGAGCATCCGGCCCTCTGGGCCAGCAGTATGGAAGGCTGGTTCACCTTCCTTAATGGGCCACCTTTCCTGCCAGACAACTCTTGATTGCCTCCTCCTGGCAACATTACCTGGGGAGTCCCACCTCCTGCCCGAGTGTGCTGACCACCGACATCTGGATTTCCCCTTTCTGGGAACATTCCAACATTTATTTCCTAACCTTGGTCACCTTGTAAACCTGTTTCCCTAATGGCAATTAGATCTAAACCATTTATCTTTACTCGTGCCAATAGTTCATCTATCTTATTACAAATGCTTTGTGCATTCAGATAAAGGGCCTCTTCCTTTGGATCTAATACTCACTTCAACTCCTCTTGTTAGCCACGGTTGCATCACTTTTTGTGCAAAATTTTTTGCCTTAAAAAATGTATATTTGTTGCAAATTATGCATGACTTCTTTAAATGCTAGCCATTGCTTGTCTACCATCATCTCTTTTAATGTAGATTCCCAATCTATCTTGGCCAACTTGCTCCTCATGCCTATGTAATTTGCTTATTTTAGTTTTAGGATCCAATTTTGTACTTAACTAAAACACTTTCAAATGCAATCTAAAATTCTATCATATTATGGCCACTCTTTCCCAGAGGCCCCACTTACTACAAGATTATTAATTAACCCTTGCACATTACTAGATCCAAAATAGCCTATTCCTTAGTTGATTCTTCGACATACTGGTCTAGAAAATTATCTTGAATACATTCCATGAATGCATCCTCCACAGCGTTACTGCAAATTTTGTTTGCCTAGTCTATACGAAGATTAAAATCCCCCATGATTGCTGTATTATCCTTCTTGCATTCACCTCTAATTTCCTGATTTATACTGTGCCCTACACTACAGCTACTGTTAGAGAGCCTATAATAAGTCCCACCAATGTTTTCTGCCCCTTGCTGTTTCGTAATCGACCCAAACTGCTTCTTTCTTAATTTTTTGAGTTAAGTCCTTTCTCTCTACTGGCTTTATCGCATATGCTATTATCAGGGCAAGCCATCCTCCTTTTCCATTTTGCCTGTTTCTTCTATACGTTAAGTATCCTGAAATATTTTGTTCCCAACTTTGGTCACTTTGCAACCACGTCTCAGCAATGACTATTAGATCAAATCTATTCATTGCTATCTGTGCTATTAATTCAGCTAATTTGTTGCAAATGCTTTGCGCATTCAGATATAATAGATTTAGCTTGACTTTTTCTAATTTTCTCTGATGTGACCTTAGTCACTAATGCCCTGTTACCTTTGTTATTCTCACTGTCCCTTGCTGACCCACTCTGCTTATTTTTACCCAGAAAGCTGCTCCAACCAACAGCATTGACATTTCCCTTGCTGCTGTTGAATCTGCGCTTTCCTGAATCATACCCTTCTCCCCCGACCCTTTATTACTTTAAAGCCCTGTCTACCGTCATGTTCAATTCACCAGGACACTGGTCCGAGTCAAGTTTATGTGGAGTTTGTCCCAATGGAACAGCTCCCTCTTTCCCCAGTAATATTGCCAGTAGCCCATGAAGTAAAACATCATCCTCCAACACCACTCTTTCAGCCATGCATTTAACCTTCTAATCTGTTTACCTCTATGCCTATTGGTGTGTGGCTTAGGTAACAATTCAGGGATTATTACTTTTGAGGTTATGCTTTTTAATTTGGACCCTAACTCCTCAAACTCTCTCAGCAGAACGTCATTCCTAGTTCTAGCTATGTCATTGGTTCCTTTGTTCCTATGACAATTGGATCCTCCCCCTCCTACTCCAAGTTCGTCTCCAGCTGCGAGGAGATGCCTTTAACCTAGCACCGTGCAGGCAACGCAATCTTCAGGACTCCCGGTCATGGCTGCAGAGAACATGATCTATTTGCCTGATTATACAGTCCCCTAACACTACCACATTCGTTTCCACTCTTCCGACTTGACTGGCCTTCTGCACCATGCTGATAATAAAAATGTGCTACACATTCACGCACACATTCACATGAGAATATCACACACACGCAAATAGATTACAGAGTGAAAAGTAGATTTTGTGGTTGGATTAGATTCCAGAATAAATGGAAACTAAATACACAGTATGTGAGGTTGGATGTTCGGTGGTCTTCTGGGTGAAGTTGTATTCTTGAAGTCTTCGGCTGGTCAAAGTGCACTTTGTGATTGGCCCGCTTGACTCAGGATTTTTTTGGAGACAGACTTGTAGGTGGCTCTCTTTCCCTGGTCTCTGTCTGTAGCAGTTTAATGTAAGTTTCCAACCGATTAATTAATATTCCTTATTTGGAATGGTCATTTTTCTTGGCATTCGTTTAAGTTGCTAATTTAGTAAAGGAATTGCAAGTTATATTTTCCTAGCTTAAAGAAAAATGAACTGTGAAACTGTAATAATCAACCTAAATTGACTATAGAAAGCAGTAAACACTTATGTATTTGTAGCAAAAGTCTGAAGAAATTAAGCAGCAACTAACCTGTAAGTAATTGACGATCCCTTTAAATAGCATTGTTGCAGGTTCCTTCCAACTGCTGAACAAGGTTAAGAGATGGTATTGCCTGGAACGTTGCGCTCCAAAATGGCACTGCTGACATCAAATCATTGCATATTATTCGATGTCAGGATCAGCCTGCTCTGTGTACTTCTGGAATACTCATGCCCTCCCCAATGGAATTTGGCGTGATTCGCCCCACAAGTGTGCATGCTTACTGCAGACACAATTTTGGGGTGCTAAGGGCACTCTTGGCACCCAAAAGACAGGTGCAAATGAGTCTAATTTCTTGCCCCATATATACATCAACCACAGTACCCTCATTAACCTTCTCTGTTACTTCATCAAAGAACTTAATTAAATTGGTCAAACATGATTTGCCTTTAACAAATTTCTGCTGTCTTTCATTTATTAACTTATATTTTTCCAGGTGGAATTTAATTTTGTCTCAGAATATTGTATTGAAAAGCCTCCCACCTATCGCTGTCAGGCTGACTGGCCTTTTGTCGATGGGTTTATCATTCTCCCCTTTTCGAACAGGAATGTAACATTTGCAATCTTCCAGTTCACTGGCACCACCTCCATAGTGAAGGAGAATTGGAGCATTGTGGCCAGAGCCTCTGCAATTTCTTTTCCTAAGTAACCTAGAATGCATCCCATCTGGACCTGATGACTTTTCCACTTTGCTGCCAACTTTTTAAGTAGCTTTTCTTTATTTTTATCCTATCCGATTTCTCTACTACTTCCTCCTTTAATGTGACATTGGAAGCACCCACTTCTTTAGTGAAGACTGATGTAAAGTACTCATTTTATTTCCTCAGCTATGCCCTTTGCATCATTTTTGGTTCTTAATTGGCTTTAAAAACTGCTAAGAGATAAAAGGAACTGCATAGTTAAATGAACATGTAATAGAAACGAAGACCACTGAGTTACAATTTCCATGAAGGAATGCATATAATCATAGGGCTGTGAATCTTTGAAATTCTTTCCCCTAGAGGGTTGTGAATGCTCCATCATTGAGTATATTTAAGGCTGAGATGGACAGATCTTTGGTTTCTTAGGGTATCAAGGAATATAAGGGAGTGGGCAGGAAAGTGGAGTTGAGGCAGAAGATCCGCCATGATCATATTGAATGCTGGAGAAGACTTAAGGGGCCGTATGGTCTACTCCTGCGCCTGTTTCTTATGTTCTTATGGATTTGGAGTCCAAGAATACCATTAATGCTCATACACTTGAGTCAGTAGCCATGCTATAGTTTATGCAACCTGGGATAAAACACTAAGAAACGACATACCCTATATTTTTAAAATGTAGTTGTTAAGATTTTTGTCAGGTTTGAAGTAACTCTAAGCACACAGAAAGGGGATCACAGGAATTCTTTCTTCAAAAAGTATAGCTTTGACCCACATTCCAGCCTTGTCTAGATTTTCTTTTACATATATAATTGTAATGGCTTTGCAGAACTGCAAATGTGAGAAGGTACAAATCAATTTACGGCCAAAGTGTCTGTATTATTCAATGACCCCCTTCCCCAGGGAACTCACCCAAGACTATAAATTCACTGGGGTAGATATTGACTTTGTGTGATCGTGTAAAATGCCCAATTGCAAGTCAACAGCCCGTTTTACATCATTTCCATTGAAGTCAATGAAAATAAAAATTGATGGCCACTGGCAATGCTCACGTAGCCCACTGGGAAGGAGGTCTTGTTCCAGGAAGCTGCAGATGTCAGCAGTGACCTGTCATGAAAGCCTGGCCTGCTGAGGCACTGGCGCTCAGGCATGTCAAGAGATACAATCCTCTGCTTACAGACCCTGTGTTGGGGGTCTTGTCTCCTTGGAGCTGGATCTCTGTGGTTGTCCCTTCTGCCCTGTGGAGCAATATGTGGCTGAGGAGAAGGCAGCTGGTGCTGCTGCTGGTGTTGCTCCTGCTGCTCCTACTCCTGTTGCTGGTGCTATTAGTGTTGGTGCTTTTCCTCTTGTTCTCTATCAGAGGTGCAAGGTACAGCTTTATAAGCTGCTCCCATGTCATGGTGAACGCTGAGAGCGGGGAAGTGAAGTGCAAGACAGGTGAACTGACTTCCAAGAAGTTGGCAATCACGAATCAAGCAGTTAAAGCACACTTTCAGAAGACGTGCTGTGAGCACCAGCCTCTCACCTGGATATGACTGGACCTCTTTAGTTTCACTGTTCAAAGCCTTCCCAGTCTGTCAGTTTCACTGAAGAAGCACCCCCTGCTGTACATTCACCCGGTTGCCCCTGGTGAGTTGCTGAGAGCTCAGGAAATGAGTGTGTTGGCTGTCAAAGCCAGAATGCCTGGTAAAACAGCAGTTAATTACCTAATTGCATGTGCCAAGTCCTTAACCAAGTCCTGCTTCCCCTTGGCAGTTCATTTTCTGCTCAACGTTTCAGGTCAATGACCTTTTGTCTTTCGGTCAAAACATGGTAAGTGCTACTGCAGATGGAAAATATGGTTAGGAGAAATGTTGCCTTTGTTTTTGTTCATTTGTTCCATGAAACATCTGGATGCAACCTGTCTGAAACTAAAGAGTATCAGATTGATAACATTATTGATTTGTAAAGGCAGCTGTAAATCACCAGAATGAAATGGTCAGGGTAGATTAACAGTCAAAAATGTAGTTCAAAATTCTTCTAAAAGTGATGGCTCTGAAATTCCATTATGATTCTAGTATGTGAAACTTTAATATATTCATCTGAAATAACGTCATTATTTTAGCAAAGGCTTTAACCCATTTATTTTAAACAGGCAAATGCTTCAGCTAAAGCACTGGAAAGACAAGTCCCAGATTCGTACACAAGGCATTATACAATATAATCTCTGTGTAATTTCAGGGCTGACAAAAATATATGAGAGAGAGAGAGAAAGAACTTGAACTGAATATAGCACTTTATCATTTCCTTAGGACATTCCAAAGCGGTTGATAGCCAATTGATTAAGTCGAAAACAATAAATGAATAATTGACAAGAAAATTTTCTTTTTGCAGATGGTTGGTTACTGGATAATTGTTGCACAGAATGTACAGCACAGAAACGGACCACTCAGTCCAAATGCTCCACACGAACCTCCTCTCACCCCTCTTCATCTAATCTTATCAGCATAAACTTTTATTCATTTCTCCCTCATATGTCTGTCTAGCTTCCCTTTGAGTGCATCTATGCTATTCATCTCAACTCCTCCTTGTAGTAGTGCGTTCCACATTCTAACCACTCTCTGGGTCAAGATGTTTCTCATGAATTCTCTATTGCATGTATTGGTGGCCTCCAGCATCTTCCCTATATCTACCCTATCAAACCATTTCATAATCTTGAAGACCTCTATTAGATCACCGCTCAGTCTTTTCTGTCCTAGAGAAAAGAGTCCCAGCATGTTCAATCTTTGCTTCCAATTTCCACCCTTCTCTCACCTTTACATGGTCCATCTCTGACACTTCCCTTCCCTTCCTCGACTTCTCTGTCTCCATCTCTGGGGATAGGCTGTCTACTAATATCCATCATAAGCCCACCAACTCCCACAGCTACCTCGACTACACTTCTTCACACCCTACCTCCTGTAAGGACTCCATTCCATTCTCCCAGTTTCTCCGTCTTCGACGCATCTGCTCTGATGATGCTACCTTCCATGACGGTGCTTCTGGTATGACCTCCTTTTTCCTCAACCGAGGATTCCCCCCCACTGTTGTTGACAGGGCCCTCAACCGTGTCCGGCCCATTTCCCGTACCTCTGCCCTCAACCTTTCCCCTCCCTCCCAGAACCGCGACAGGGTTCCCCTTGTCCTCACTTTCCACCCCATCAGCCTCCATATCCAAAGGATCATCCTCCGCCATTTCCGCCACCTTCAGCGTGATGCCACGACCAAAGGCATCTTCCCCTCCCTTCCCCTGTCAGCATTCCGAAGGGATCATTTCCTCCGCAACACCCTGGTCCACTCCTCCATTACCCCCACTACCTCGTCCCCATCCCATGGCACCTTCCCCTGCAATCACAGGAGGTGTAATACCTGCCCATTTACCTCCTCTCTCCTCACTATCCCAGGCCCCAAACACTCCTTTCAGGTGAAGCAGCGATTTACTTGTACTTCTTTCAATGTAGTATACTGTATTCGCTGCTCACAATGTGGTCTCCTCTACACTGGGGAGACCAAGCGCAGACTGGGTGACTGCTTTGCGGAACACCTCTGCTCAGTCCGCAAGCAGGACCCTGAGCTTCCGGTTGCTTGCCATTTCAACACTCCCCCCTGCTCTCATGCTCACATCTCTGTCCTGGGCTTGCTGCAGTGCTCCAGTGAACATCAACGCAAGCTCGAGGAACAGCATCTCATCTACCGATTAGGCACACTACAGCCTGCCGGACTGAACATTGAGTTCAATAATTTCAGAGCATGACAGGCCCCCCATTTTACTTTCATTTTTAGTTGCTTTTTCTTTTTTCTTTTTTTCTTTTTTACATTTTTTACAACTTTTTTTTGCATTTATTTCATTTCATCTTAGTTTGTCCAGTTTGCTTACCCACTTTTTTTTTTCATGTTTGCACTGGCTGCTGTTCAATATTCAGTCCATTAACACCTTTTCTGTACTAATGCTTTGTCTTTCAACACACCATTAACATATTGTTTGCCTTTGCTCCATGACCTTTTGGTCAGCTATGTGGCCTTGTCCAATCAACACCTTCTCCTTTGTTATCTCTTGCCCCACCCCCACCTCACTTGCTTATAACCTGTGACATTTTTAATATTTGTCAGTTCCGAAGAAGCGTCACTGACCCGAAACGTTAACTCTGCTTCTCTTTCCACAGATGCTGCCATACCTGCTGAGTGGTTCCAGCATTTCTTGTTTTTATTTCAGATTTCCAGCATCCGCAGTATTTTTCTTTTATTTTAATGTTCAATTTTTCCTAAGTTCTGATTTTCTGCTCAGTTTTGCTGAGTTTTGGTATCACCCTTATAAATCTTTATTGCATCTTTTCCAACTCCTTTATATGCTTTTTATTATATGGAGACCAGAAATGTGCACTGTACTCCGTGTGGTCTAACCAAGGCTGGGATTTTATCTGGGTGACGGGGGTCTCGACCTCTGGCAAAAGCGCCTCGAAAATCCTGCATAGCCCCTTCTGTGGGAGGCCTGCCGAACCAAGTGCCAATTAGGCACTTAACTGGACAGCGGTGGGCCTTCCACGAGATCAAGAACCACCGCGACTGACGTCCTGCCCTCTGAGAGCTGCCGCCAATCAGAGGCCAGAAGCTGTTCAACTGAGCAGTGTCACCACAGAGGCAGTGGCTGCTGCTCTTGGAGCACTCACTCGAGGCAGAGGAGTGGCGCTGGACCTAGGCCACAGGTTGGTCAGGGCGGGAGGGGTCTTGCAGGGTGGGGGCCGTGGAAGAGGGTGTTGTAGGGGGGGTCAACAGCAAGGGTAGGGGGATGGCTCTCAGCGGACCCACTCCCTTCCCGATGCTGGTTCCCCTGGTCAGGCACTAAGCACCTTTTAAAGTAGGACCAGCCCTAGAGACAGCAAGTAACCCATATGGCTTATCTTGCCATGTTTGCATGTGGTGACCGGCTCGCCCACCGCTCGGCTAATTGCGCCAGTGGTAGAATGAGGCCTTTAATTGGGCATTCATTGACCACAAGGGCCTGAATTGGCCACGGGCCAGGAAGGCCGTTCACAGGCTTTTCCACCCCGAATTTAATTTCTGCAGAGGTTGGAAAGTGGCGTCCCCCACCCCCCACCACCATTCCACCTGATAACATACTCTTCCCCACCTCCAAACCCACCGCGGGGGAGAACATAAAAATCCCCCCCGGCCCCAAGTGTGTATCGATAACCTCTCTGCTGTTCAATTACATCCCTCTAGAAATGAAGCCCAGTGCTTTGTTTTCTTTTTTAATAGCTTTATTAATCTGCATCACTACTTTTAGTGATTTGTGCATCTGTTCCCCAAGATACCTTTAATTCTCTACCTCATCGAGACTCTTACTTTGTTGGTTAGGACACTGGGAGAATTCTTTGCTCCTCCTTTTCTAATAATGGCACAGGATTTTTTGCACCTACTTGTTATGCAGATGGAACCTCAGTTTAATGTCTCATCTGAAAGAGAACAGCACTGAGATTACAGCCCTCCTTCAGTGCCATACTTGAGTGTGAGCCAACAATGCGTCAAACTGTCACTTATGCATCAGTTCAAAATCTGAAAGAAAAATGTTTAAACAATCCTTCAAAAAAATCAGGGCCTCTATATTTATGTATGTATATATCTACTTGAAAATCTACGAACGCCATGAGCAAAGCATAAATATTGAAGCTAAGCATGTAATACATTAATGTCATGATTATGTAAAATGCATACCACTTTCTTTCATGCGACACACAACTGCAGTGTTATGATCCCTGTGGAGATTAACAAACCAAAAGAACCAAATTTACTGAATGTCCCCAATTTAAAAAAAACTAATGGAAAGTTTTCATTTTTATAACTTTTACTTTAACAATCAAACCAAAATTAACGTAAATTAAACTTGAATTAACAGACAAATCATGGTCTATATATATATATTACAAATTACACATTAACTTTCAGATACAACAAAGATAGATCTCATGGATTTAGCGAGCAGTCCACTCAACATATGTGACAGCAATTACAGTCACAAAGTTCTTCAAAGCTCTGAACTTCCTCAGGTCGATCTCTAGCTCCTTTCTTCCAAGATGCAGCCACCGAATCTCATCCGACAGCAGTTCCTTTCAAACCGAACACCACGGGTATGGTGTTCACCAAAATGGTGCACTTCTCCAGAACTTTCTCAGCTGTGCTCATGACAGTCTTGATGGCATGGATCCACCAGTATTACCTTATCTGAGCCCTTCAGTGCCAATCTTATGCACTGTACGGCCGGGTCTGGTTGATCAGCTACTTTAACAGAAACAGCTCCTGGATCCAGCCTTCACTTTCTTCAGCCTGCCTGCATTCCACCCCTGCATGATCTGAACTTGGATGGCTCTGTGTCTTTTTTATCTGGTTCCAACCAGTTTCTGTTTCCCCAGAAACCTGAAGTTTTAGTTTCCCTTTCAGTTAGGGCCTGTCTCAAAAAATCAGGCTTTGAAACTAGGGTCAGTGCAGTGAATAATATTGACAAGTCATCTGTTCAGAAAACAGCTCGCACACGCTCCCTCAATGGTCCCGCAAAACCGTGGATTCCATCACACTTTCCCCCCTCTCCCTTTTGGAAAAATAAAGTTTTACTGTAGTAAAGATTACAACAGTTTAGAAATACAGCAAGTTCTTAATATCGTAAATGTTTTAACAAATAGCTTATTACATACTGTACAGATAACATTTCCATATTCCAGAATTATACATGTCTTATTTACAAAATCATAAGGGTTTAACCAATAACAAAACCGAGTAAATGCGACAATTATGATGAGCAACATTCAAACATCATAGAATTATCAGAACTCAAAGCCTTCTTTCTCTCTTACACCCCTTCTTTAAACCCTGAACAGAGTAACAGCAATTACATTGATTTCCCCTGCAACATGCACAATTATTGTACAAATGGCTATAACATCAAACTCCAGTGAAGCAGCCTGAGGTTCTCGGTTCTGAACTTTTCTCTAAACACAAGTGGGTTGTGGTCTGTATAGCTAGTATTTCATCCTGACTTTGGTTACATATACCTCAAACTATTGAAGAGCCAGTGCAAGATCTAAAGTTTCTTTCTCAATGGTAAAATACTTCTTTTGATGTTTATTAACCTTCTTGGGGAAGTAACTAACGGGCCTTTCCGTACCAGCATCATCATCTTGGAGCAGCATCATTCCTACCCCTACATTACTGGTATTGATAGCCACCTTGAATGGCTTACTAAAATCTGGGGCTGCAAGAACTGGCCAGAGAAGTACAACATGGCTTATCTGTGCATACAGGCTTATATTCCCTCAACAGGTCACCTATGTCTATCCTCTGTTGCTCAGATAGATGGTGTAGCTCATCATCCAGGCCCTCCAACACCTCTGCGTTTGCCAGCTTCACTGCAGGAGGCTCAATCTGTGAACACTCAGTCTCAGACCCATCCTCTGCTTCATCATGTGCACCAGTATCACATTCTCTACCACCTGTGTTACACCTACTGGCTAACTATGCTCACGGTCACAGTACCTCTTCAACATATTCACATGACATGCCCTTTGATGTTTTGTCTGTCTTGGGTGCTAACTACATAGTTCACATCACTGAATTTCCTTTTGATACCATAGGATCCACTAAACCTAGCTTTCACAGGTTCGCCAGGCAAAGACAAGCAAGACTAACACCTTATCCCTGGGTTGAAAACTACATGCCTTAGCTGTTCTATCTGCTTGTGCTTTCATATCTGCTGAGAAACCTTGAGATGTTCTCTGGCCACTGCATAAGCTTTTGAAAGCCTTTCTCGGAACTTTGTCACATAATCTAGGAGGTTAATTTCCTCCTTCTGTGCCAAAAAAATCTAAATGAGGATAAGGGGGCCCCTAACCTTATGCCCATAGACCAATTTAAAGGAAGTGAAACCAGTAGACTCATTTGGCGTGTCCCTAATCGTGAATAGCAAGAATAATATCCCTTTATCCCAATCCTGGGGATACTCAAGACAATAGGCCCTAATCATACTCCTTAGGGTTTGATGACATCTCACCAAAGCTCCTTGGGACTGTGGTTGATAAGCAGATGACTTGAGCTGCCTCACTCCTAAATTGCACATAACCTCCTGAAATGCATCTGATATGAAATTTGACCCCTGGTCAGACTGAATTACTTTTGGCAATCCATACCGAGTGAAAAACTGGGCCAACTCCTCAATCACAACTTTTGTTGTGATCTTTTTCAATGCTATTGCCTCTGGAAATCACGTGGACAAATCTGTGATGGCTAGGAGATACTTATGACCCAACTTAATCATGGGAAAGGGTCCAACATGATCCACCAGAACCCTACTAAATGGTTCATCAAATGCAGATATCGGTATTAATGGGGCTGCCTTAATTGAAGGCTGTGGCTTCTCAACCAAGTGACATGTGTGACATGTCTTACAAAAGTCAACCACATCCTTATGCCGATTTGGCCAGTAAAAGTGTGCCATTACTCAAGCCTGAGTCTTCCAAATACTCAAATGACCTGCAACTGGAATCTCATGCGCAGTTCTCAAAATTTCACTGCGGCAGCAAGAGGAACAGCAATTTGATGGACTACAGGCCAATCCTCATCAGTGGGCCTCTGGGGAAGGCTTCACTTTGTGACGGAAAGCACACCTGCCAAAAGGAAACATATTAATTTGTCATATAGAACACTGCTTGAAAAATTTTGACTGGACATTGCAAATAACATGTTTTAAAAAAGCAGAACTGACCAGCTGAAAACATGGTTGCACATTTGCATTCTGAGGAGACTAGGACTAGCTGGAAGACAGTTGAATAGAGAGACAATGGGATGCGCACTGATTCAATGAACAAAATGAATTTTGTCAATAGTGAAGTTCAAAAGACATCGACAGCCTTTGACTTCGTAAGAACCAAACTCCACCCCCACCGAGTATGTCTGCAAGTCTTTGAAATCCAACAACCCTCCAAGAAGCTGCTGTTTCAAACAAAGAGATGGTCACATGACCTACCTGCTGGCCAGACTGGGGCTTTTTGAATTGTGCCTCACAGAAAGGAAAGAGACTGCAACTGGACTGGCAGAAGAAAAGTCTCTCACTCTTTCTCCGTTTCTCTTTCCAGCAAAGTCCCAGGGAACCCATGGTAGCAGCTTAAACTTCAAGTCTACAGACAAAGCCATCCTTCGGCCTTCTGGCACCAGAGAAGTAAGCCTGGAATTGTGCAGTTGGCCCCGGCGAGGACTCCAAGACCTTCACTTCAATCAAGGACACTACCACAAGAACACTAAGAACCGTAGCTGTATTCCATTTATTACAAATTCTACTTCAAATTCCCCCCAATTCTTTCTTCCCCTCTGTATCTATTTGTGTGTGTGTGTGCTTCTCTCATATACATGCAAGCGTGGTTGCGTTGCGAATTTTAGTAATTTTAACCGGGTTAGAGTGATAAGGCCAATTAACTTACATCTTTCTGATTGGCTCATTTGCAGTTGTAATGAGAGTGCAGTGAGCAAGAGCTCACTGAGGTGGTAAGCTAAAATCACTCTTTTTTTAAAAGATAAACCCTGTTATGGCCAAACCAGAGAAGGGGCAAGAGAGGAGCCTGAGACCTCTTCCTCTCCCGGTCGTAACAACTTTCTCATCAAAATGTCATTCTTAGTATAATAACAATCAGGGACCTTTTCAGCCTCTGCCTCAGAACATGCCATTTGAGACAAGTTCCTCAAATTGGGTGTTGTGCCTCAGCCAAGGATGATCTGCTAAACAATTCACTATTGTTAGTCTTGGAGCCTTTAACACCAACATCCTCATCCAAATTCTTGAAAAAGGTTTCAGCCAACCAAACATCCCAATTGCCCTAAACAGCAACTGAATCTGTCTCATATAAAAACAGAAAGTGCTGGAAACACTCAGCAACTCTGGCAGCATCTGTGGAGAGAAGCAACATTAACGTTTCAGGTCTGTGACCTTTCATCAGAACTGGCAAAGGTTAGAAATGTAATGGGTTTTAAGCAAGTGAAGTGGGGCTGGGGGGAAAAGAAACAAAAGGGTAGATGTGTGATTGGGCAGACAGCCAGAGAGATTAACTGACAAGGAGGTCATGGGGCAAAGGCAAACGAAGTATGCTAATGGTGTGGTTAAAGACAAAGCATTAGTGCAGAGACAGTGTTAATGACAGAATAATGAACAGCTCTGAACAAAAGCACAAACATGAAAAACCCAGTTTAAGGCAGGCACATGGTAAAAAAAATGATAAAACAAAATAAAATAATAATAAAAAAGGGCCAGTCATGCTTTGAAATTATTGAACTCAATATTCAATCCGGAAGGCTGTAGATTGCCTAATCGAAAAATTAGGTGCTGTTCCTCGAGCTTGTATTGATCTTCACTGGAACACTGCAGCAGGCCAAGGAGAGAAATGTGGACCTGAGAGCAGGGGGTGTGTTGAAATGGCCAGCAACCGGAAGCTCGGGG
Source organism: Heterodontus francisci (assembly GCF_036365525.1). Classification (NCBI taxonomy): domain Eukaryota; kingdom Metazoa; phylum Chordata; class Chondrichthyes; order Heterodontiformes; family Heterodontidae; genus Heterodontus; species Heterodontus francisci. The sequence continues at coordinate 41,651,023 of NC_090377.1, read as the reverse complement.
TCATACTTTCGGACTGAGCAGAGGTGTTCCGCAAAGTGGTCACCCAATCTGTGTTTGGTCTCCCCAATGTCGAAGTTGCTGCATTGTGAGCAGCGAATACAGCATACTAAATTGAACAAAGTACAAGTAAATCACTGCTTCACCTGAAAGGAGTGTTTGGAGTCTTGAATGGTGAGGAGAGAGTAGGTAAAAGGGCAGGTATTACATCTCCTGCGATTGAAGGTGCCATGGGAAGCGGACGAGGTGTCGGGGTAATGGAGGAGTGGACCAGGGTGTTGGAGAGCGAACAAACCCTTCGGAATGCTGACAGAGGAGGGGGAAGATGTCTTCGGTGGTGGCATCACGCTGGAGGTGGTGGAAATGACAGAGGATGTGGAGGTCGGTGAGGTGGAAAGTGATGACAAGGGGAACCCTGTCACGATTCTGGGAGGGAGGGGAAGAGGTGAGGGCAGAAGTGTGGGAAATGGGTCGGACACAGTTGAGGGCCCTGTCAACCACAGAGGGGGCGGGGTGGGGGGAATCCCTGGTTGAGGAAAAAGGAAGACATATCAGAAGTGCTTTTCTGAATTTTTGTCTGTAGGCCTGTGATACCAACTTACAGGTGTTGAGAACAGCAGTCTTTACTTTGTCATAGTCCCGTGAGTGCTCAACTGAAAAAGATGAGTACAACTCCAAAGCTTTCCCTATGAAAACACCGTGTAGGAGCATTGCCCAAGATGATGTAGGCCAATTCACATTCATAGCAAATCTCTCAAAAGAGACAAAGTACATTCCTACTACCTCCTCACTAAATTTAGGTACCAAGCGAATTATCTTGCCAAATCAAAACTACGAGGAGTTTGCTCTGGGTCCTCTTCACCTTTCATGTACGATGCATGTTCACAGACTTGTGCTTTTCCCTTTCCAATTCTAATTTCTCCCTTTCCCTTTTCTCTTTCAAATTCTAATGCAAGTTTTCAAATTTCTCTTTCTTTTTCTTTTTCTTCTTCCCTTTCCAGTTTCATCATCTGTATTTCAAATTGTCTCATTTCCTTGTCTTTTGCTAATTCAATTTTGGCTAGTCCTACTTGGGCACTGAGAGATGCATGCTTTTCTTTCTCAATTTTCAAATTACAAGTAAATTCTTCCATGATCTCTGTCTTCCTAGCACCTATTTTCTGTGCTATAACCTTCAAATTATCTTTTGTCAACTGTTCCAAGGCACGAAGAGACAAATCATCTTTATCCACAAAAGCCTGAGCATGAAAGGTACTCTTATTGATTTCCTACTGAATGGAGCAAAAGTAAATGTGAAATGTGAGGCATTGGAGGAGGATTGTGTGGGTCAGATGCGTCAAAGGCTGCAGACAGGTCGAGAAGAACAAGGAGGAGTAGTTTACAATAATAATATAAAAGCAAAATACTGCGGATGCTGGAAATCTGAAATAAAAACAAGAAATGCTGGGACCACTCAGCAGGTCTGGCAGCATCTGTGGAAAGAGAAGTAGAGTTAACGTTTTGGGTCAGTGACCCTTCTTCAGAAAGGTAGTTTACCTTTGTCACAATCATTCATCAGGTTATATTTAAGCACAGGATAATTTATTTATTCCTCCATTCCTTCTTTTAAATTCCATTTAATCATTGGAGTTAGATTTAAAAATGTCCAACAAATGGCAAATCTCAGTTACTATTGTATGATTTTGTTTTGTTCCACGAGCTGCTATAGAACAAGTATTAAATTGATAGGTAGCAACCATGTGGTGTATTCACATTGGCCAGGAAAGCTATTCCTGTGTAATGTAAATAGCACAGTGTTACTAAGATGGTTTTTAATGAGCAAAGCAGTATTGCGCACTACCTGATGGCTACTATTTTCAGAATGTAACAATGGTATAAGGGCTAACAGCCTTTTCTCATTGCATAGAGGGTTTTAAAATGATCTTGTTGAGTTCGTAATAAGGTGACGTGGGCAAATTTCAGACCATTGTTTAGGATGTACAAATAGTATTCCTTCTGCTAAATTAATTGATAAATCTGAGGGCATAAATTAATTCTAAAGAACATTATTGCTTTGTTTTTTATATTCCATTTTATTCGGAGTTTTCCTGATGGCTTTTATTGTTGAACTATGCAATTTTCAGACATTGAGGTTTAGAGCTCCATTCTTTTAACCACCTCTAATTAGCTCAGATGGTGTTTTATTCAGTGGTCTATATCAGTATGTAATGATTGAAACAATCAATACTTGCTAATTTTATCCTTATCTGTCTCTGTAGCTGTTCCTGATTACATTGTTCACACTTCCCTTGCTTTTTTTCTGGAATTATTGATTGTGACGCATATAATAAACTGGTGACAGACATTAAACTAGCCTGTTCATAATACTTTGTCTTTGCAGGTGTCTGTTTTATAAGTCTTTATCTGGCTTATCCTCATTAAGCCATATAATAACTAAACGTTGTTTAAATTTCAAATTCAACTGTGCATGCAAATTGATTTAATCAGTTGTCAATCTGTATTGTAACTGCAAACTCTTGAATATACTACTGCAATAATTTCCAGGTATCAATAATCCTTTTGTTCATTTTGCCACAAACTTGTAGATTTCTATTGCACATCAATTTTGTATTATCACAATTTTGTTTTCTAAAATTACAATCTCCTCATAGTGGTACTTAAAAATATTATAAAATTGCCCATATTAATTATTTATAATTGTTTTGAATGCAGTGCTCGATAATTGTCTGTGGATCATTTTTGTATACTTGCCGTAATGATGTTACAAATACATCTAATTCCCTCTGTGAATGTTGCAAAATGATCCAAAATGCCTATTAAATACCTCTAATGTTTGATCATCTGCCACAAATTGACAATCCTCTCCTTTTCAGGAGTCCAACCTCACTTTTAACAATTTTCTTTTTACTGCTATTAGTAAAATACCTTACTATTGTTTTCGATGTTTTTGAAAGCTTTTTCTCATACTCCCTCTTTGCTTCTTTATCCTGCTCTTAACCTCTTTTTATTTTCTCAAAATCTCTTTTAGTTTTTTTCATTATTCTTATACTCTTTATAGACTTGCAGCTTAAATTTTAATTTGTTTCTAACCATTTCTATTTATCTGTACCATCCTAAAACTACATGCATTTTCCTTTTTAATGGAATATACTTATTCTGTACCTTTGCAATGTCTTTTTGAAAACATTGCACTGTTGCTATACAATTCTGTGTGCCAGTATCCCCTTTCATCTTGCCTCAGCTGACTTGATTTGATTTTTTTTGATTTAGAGATACAGCACTGAAACAGGCCCTTCGGCCCACCGAGTCTGCGCCGACTATTAACCACCCATTTATACTAATCCTACACTAATCCCATATTCCTACCACATCCTCACCTGTCCCTATATTCCCCTACCAACTGCCTATACTAGGGGCAATTTATAATGGCCAATTTACCTATCAACCTGCAAGTCTTTTGGCTGTGGGAGGAAACCGGAGTACCCAACGAAAACCCACACAGACACAGGGAGAACTTGCAAACTCCACACAGGCAGTACCCAGAATTGAACCCGGGTCGCTGGAGCTGTGAGGCTGTGGTGCTAACCACTGCGCCACTGTGCCGCCCCTTGCTCTTCATCTTTCTAAAAATTTGATCTAATGCAATATGGTGTTCCAAGAAAGAAATAGCTTGTGGGAACTGTTGGTGTTGATCACCCTTAACTGTAGTTTATCTTGTTAGTTGAGTTAACTAGCATTCCTGGATGAATTGTAGATCCTGGCAGTAATTCTTGATTTAATGAAGATGTGAGTGAGATCTTGAAAATAATTAGAACCATTTTAATTGTCACTCAGTGTGTTAACAATCATAACTTCTCGACCAGCACAATGTGCAGCAGAAATTAGGAGAGAGATATTCAAATCATAGAAAATTTATTACACAGATGAAGGCCATTTGGCCATCGTGTCTGTGCCAGCCAACAAAGAGCTTTCCAGCCTAATCCCACCTTCCTGTGTTTAGTCCGTAGCCATGTAAGTCATGGTTCTTCAAGTAGACATCCAAGCACTTTTTAAATGTGGTGAGAGTTTCTGCCTCTGCCATCCTTTCAGGCAGTGGGTTCCAGGTCCCAACCACCCTCTGGGTGAAAAAATGTTTCCTTATTTACCCTTTAATTCTTCCACCAATTACTCTAAATCTAAGCCCCCTAGTTTTTGACCCCTCTGCGAAGGTAAATAGATCCTCCCTATTTTAATTTCTATCGAGGCGCCTCAAAACTTTATACAGCTCAATTAAATCATCCCTCAGCCTCCTCTATTCCAAGGTAAACAACCCAAGCCTATCAAATGTTTGCTCATAACTAACATATTCCAATTGTGGCAACATCCTCATAAATCTCCTATGCACATGCTCCAATGCAATTACATCTTTTTGTAATGTGGTGCCCAGAATTGTACGCAGTACTCAAACTGTGGTCTAACTAGTGTTGTACACACTTCTAGCATAACTCTTATATTCTATGCCTTGGCTCATAAAGGAAAGCATGCCATATGCTTTCTTAATCACCTTATAGACCTGTCCTGATACCTTTTAAGGATCTGTGGGCATATATTCCAAGATTCCTCTGTTCCTCCACACTACTCACTATCTTTCCATTTATTGTATATTCTCTTGCCTTGTTGGACCTCCCCAAATGCATTACTTCATACTTCTCTGGATTGAATTCCATTTTCCACTTTTCAGCCCAACTGACCAGAACATCTATATCTTGCAGTCTAAAGCTTTCCTCCTCACTGTCAACCATACAGCCAATTTTTGTGTCATCTGCAAACTTCTTGATCATGCCCCCTGCATTTGAGTTCACTCAGCCAATTTTGGATCCAATTTGCCACTCTCCCTTCAATCCCAAGGGCTTTTATTTTCTTGACCAAATATGTGTAATATTATTATTTTACTACTGTGAAATGACAATTGTTAATCTAGTAAAAACATACTGTTTTGGATGCCCAACAAGCTTGATTGTATTTGCTGTTTTGTTGTGATGTGTCTAATTTGTAATACTACTCTCAGTAATGTTGGAGATCTATTATTCACTCACGACTTTGGGGCGATCACTTTCTTTACCACTTGATCTGCAATATTCAATGCATTAACTAAATACACTAGGCAACCTGAAAGCAGACCAAGTTAAGAATCAGGAAATTTAAATTTTTAAAATGAATTAAAAATATAAGATTATAATGGATTCTTTTGTCCACACGTGCTAATAAACTTGGGCTGGTGATTTGCATGTGGAGAAATTTTAGGAAACATTTGGAATATCAGAGACTTTAAACCCATAATTTTAGTATTTATCATCAACACATCAAAACTACTCTTCTTTCTATTCATTTGAGATCATTAAGACTAGGAAAGCAATAGTACGGATTGACAGACTTTGGAATTTTATGGTTCCATTATACACACTTACCCAGCATGACTGGTCACCTCAAACCGCTTGATCTAGTTCACTTCTGCCAGTCGAATTACACAGACCACACACTGGGGGAGAAATTTGTCTGTGTAACACCTGTCGCGCTACGCAGACTTACCTCAATTCCCTGGGGCCAGGCAACACCTGTGAGGACACTCGCCACTGACCATGAAGAAAGCCTCATGGAGCGATCTTGTGATCTCTGTAGCGAGAACTTTACCTCCTCTTGTTGTGCACTGGATTGTCTTGTTCTTTAATGGTGATTCCCAGCATGGAGTTGCAGTGATGCCATCAAGCTTTCCAAGCAGCAAATCACATTTAAGAATTCTCATAGACAGCCAACCAGGAAATGAAAAGCACTAAAATTAAATAACTTAAAAAAAAATTATATAGAGAAAAGTTAAGGTTGGGACATACACATGGGGTGAAGATAGAAGCCTAAATATGTAAACACTTCAATTATTTTTAAAAATTTAGTTTAAAAACATAGTAATTAATCATAATGGAGACATTTAACAATACACCACATGTATAAAATAATTTTTTCATGGCCACCTCTGTTTCTCAGCAAAGGTTATTACTCAGATTGCCATTGAAAACCTAGTTGCACCTTATTGAACAAGGTGTACCTTTGTATGGCATTTGTACATCAATGTGAAGCAGAAAAGGGTTGTTCTTGCCATCTCAACTGATTTCATTGATTGGTGGCGTGACGGCGGAGGGGTTGGGAGGGGGACCATGGCACTGCGCAGCCTGTTATGGAGCAGTGAGTGACAGACCACAGCTTCAGGACTTCTGCATTAATCTGCCCATGCGCTAAACCCTGAAGTTGAGGTCTGTTTCAGACAGGTAATGCTGGAAGTTCATAGTCAAAAGCTCCTATAAAAATCCGGGCCTATATTTGTGTCACCATCAATTGGGAATTGTGTCCTTAATCCAGCTAGCTTCACCTGTTTATGGGTCAGCTGTATTGAGTCATGTGGGAAATGTGTCAGGTTATAAATGTGCGGAAATGTACAGCTGCAATTTATTCATCCTGCCATTTACAAGTGAGGCAGAAGATTGATACACTTATAACTAATTTTGGTAGACAGCTGGTGGTAGAGTAACAGAATATTTTGCAGTGCCAAATTTAAGCATGTTTCCTTTGGTCTCTGTTTATTCCTTGAATAGCTAGATTATTATCCATTTTGTTAATGTATGCCAAATATATTTATTGTAGGGAATGGGTGGTACTGTTTCCTTTTACCATGGTTTCCTTTTAGCTCACTATTATTTGCTGCAGAGCCAAAGTTCAGTTATAGTCTACAGTCACTGGACAAGTGTCTTTCCACATTTCTGCCTGTAAGAGCCCAATATAAAATGTGTGTGGGGCAGTCTTAGTTCAAAATAGCAACACATTTCTAGAAAGGACTCTAATTTCAGCTCAAATGTGGCACTCTTGCTCTGACAGATTAGATGTGATGGGGAACACTTTTTACAGGTTGTGGGTGTAATATTACTTGTTCCTTTGATATGTGAACGACTGTAAGACTCACAGGACTACAAGTAATATCCAAAGAAAATTAGAATGTTTATTATACTTTAACTAGAACATATAGATACAAAGAGTTACTGCATGAGCACACCTAAACGTATCTCACTCTGTCAGGCTACACCCACAGCAACCTGGTCATGTGTGAAGCGACATCTCTTCCTCTGGCGATCTTCACTTACAGTTTCTTAAGGTGATCGGCTCTTAAGGTCGTCGCATGACATTCCCCCTTTTTTCCAAAGATAAAAACATATGTACAATAAACAATGATGTTGCAGTTTGGACTAGCTATACATGATTAAAACGAAATGTTATTTACAAGTGAGTAAATTTAACACTCTCGAAGATGTAGAGGAGGTTTGCTTATTTGTCTCGATCTTGTTATTGTCAGCCTCTTCCCAGAGCTGAGCTCTTCTTGATGATTCCTCTGAGACTCAACTCTGATTGGCATGTTCTTCCTCTGTGCTCGTAGCCTCTGTACATTCATCTTCAGACTTTACTTTGTCTTTGAACATGTCCGCGATGCTATAGGGTGCCAAATGTAGCGTTGTCATACAGTTCTTTGAGTTGACTTTGGTTCCGTTTGAGAATTGTACCATTGAGTGTCTGGACCTTGTATGATCTGGGCTGGTTCTGTATCCTCGCAACCTCTGTAGATACCAAATTCCTGACGCATGACTGAGCAATCTGACCTTCTGTCCTACGAGCAATCGAGCCAATTCTGGTCCTGCTTGCCTGTCAAATGATGCTTTTATCTTCCCTTGTTTAGAAAGCTTTGAAAAATGATGACTGGCAACAGCACCAATCCCCGGCAATCCCTCTGGCCTCCGGGTACTTGCTGTAATGAACTGAAGCCTAAGGAGATACTTCCAGTCATATCGCCTCTTCGTGTCAAGACTCCCAGCCTTTGTGTCGTCCTTTACATGGACCGGCCCGATACACTTGACCTGGGTATTGCCTCCCATCTTTGATGCGTTAATGAATTCATGTATTGTGCCATTTTTTAAATCTTAGCATACGGAAAGTTCTGCTACAGCTGGTCCAGTTGTGTCTGCAATAAAAAAAAACATTTGTAGGAGCCTTTCAGAGCTCCCGTAGCTGCATTACAAGGTTATCGTTCCAATGCACTTGATTGAAGAGCCATTGTAGGCAGTCAGCCTAGCTGTAGTGGGTTACGTCATAGATTCCCATTTCTTTAAGTACATGTGGTGATGCGAGAGGGAAATGGGATTAATGTAGGATTAGGATTAGTATAAATGGGTGGTTGATGGTCGACATGGACTCGTTGGGCCGAAGGGCCTGTTTCAGTGCTGTATCTCTCTATGACTATGTCCTTCAGTAGACAAATGTACAGAATATTTGTACTTACTCCGGTGTCAATTTTACTCTGAGTTTATGCTTGCCATTCTTCTGCGGACATATAATCCCGAACATGGCGAATGCCTCAGATTGCGTAAAGCATTGACATGTAGTTTCAAATTGACTGTGTGAAATGCTTGCTCGCTATTCTCACGAGTGCATTCTTCGTTCATGTCGTCCTAGCAATCTGTCTCTCTGCTGATCTGATGCACCCGCTTGGGCTTTTGTTGTGTTTGCCATACTGTCTTGCGGACGTTCTCTCTGCATGTGATCTGCCACCATTGCTGTGTGCAGTATTTGAGCTCAGCTTTCTGTATTGCCTTGCCCAATGTCGTCGCATGTCACAAGCTTTGCACTGGTCCTGGTACGCCAGACAACAGCGAATTGGGTGAGTCAGGCCACATTTGCCGCAACAGTTAGCAGAATCATGAGCCTTGGTTACCATACCAATTGTCATAGCTGCCCCCAGTGCTTGTAACTGTTGGCGCCTGTTGTGGGACTACCTGAAGAACGGACCACCAGTAATGCCATGTCACACCTAACCAGTTAGTTGTGGGTGGAGCCCGGAAGAGTGAGAGGTGTCAAAGCAAGCACGTGCAGGTACTATTTGTATATATAGGTTCCAGTTCAGTAATAATAAAACATACTTTTTATTGAGAGATTACTTGTAGTCCATGAGTCTTACAACAGATCACACACCAAAGGAGCGAGTAATATTACAGTGCTCAGCCATGATGGGATCAAATTTCCTTCCGTCATTGAATAGTGCATCTATGGTGCGCCCTTTCTCCTTTTCTAGCAGGTCTTTTTGAAAGGCCTGTCTTGGGGTTGATGTGATTACCAGCTCTATAATCTGTTTCGATAATTTGATATCTGCGAGGTCACAATATTGGCACTTGTAACTTTTGCCTTTGCCGGTAGGTCATAAGCTCAAGCCCATGTACTCGGAAATTTACCTTTACCTTCAGTTGCTGCTCCAAAAATGTCCATAGCTTGCTAGGGTCCTTCTGATCCTCAGCTGACAATTCTGATGTATTGGTCCATTACAGGCTCTTGTTTTGCAGTTTGATCTTAATCTTGATAGCTTTTTTCTCTGATGCGCTCACCTCTTGATCCAGGAGGCACAGTTCCATTCGCTGTCGAAACAGTTTAAATTCAGACGCTATGTCTGACACCTTCCAATCTATAACTGGATATCTGAAAGCCATTGTCTTAATGATCCTGCTTTTAAAAATTATAAATATAGGAATTTTTACAGGTTTTCTTTTTCACATGTACACGTTTTTCTTCTTTAGTCAGATTTGTTTTCTGTAGGCTCGCCTATTTATGAGTGGGACAACATCTTTTTTTTAAACAGAGAGAGCAGTTGGTTGTCTGCAGCCAGCTGGACCTTGCAGTACTGGTAGCTGTCACAACCAGGCTTTCTCACTGTGCTATTTATTGGTCTCCAGTGGTGCTATTAAAAACTTCCCTCTTTTTTTGGTTTCGACCCCATCCACAAAGGAAAAAAGACAGGAAACCGAAACTTTTTTGACCCACTCCCAGATTAATTGAGAGTTCTGATCTCCTGGCAAACTGCCTACTGTACGCAAAGTTTCAAGACTTCTGGACTGCTGTCTGTATCCTGGCTGATTGCACTGTGTGGGGTCTCCTGCCAGCTGCTCTCCAGGATCTTCAGCAACTCCAGGTAGGCAACCTGCTGTGCTTCATTTACTCTTTGGACTGGATTTTGTTGAGCACTCAACGTTCGGCTCTGTGGAGGAGGGCTGGAAGAGTGCTGTGGCAGTGGCCCACCATGGAGCCCGATGTCGGGAATGCCGGGCTTCATCTTCCCAGCAGTGGGTAGCTCCGTGGCGTCACATCCACCACTCTGCGGTGGGACCCAGATTTCAATATTCAAATCACCTATTTAAATACATTTAAATGGAAGCTGGGGCAATCTTACCGGCAGTTCCTGATCTGCTGAGTGACGTGCGGCACTCTCGCGCCTTCACTTTCCCATTGAGGGAAGGCTGGTGCTACCGAGGTGGGGAAGGAGGGAACTCTGCATTTGTAGTGAAGTGGGAGGGGAAGGGGGAGGGGGAATCTCTGCATTGTCAGTGTAGTGGGGGGGGAGAAGAGGGTTGAACTCTACACTTAAGTCAGTTGGGGGGTGAAAAGGGTCAACTCTGCACTTCGAGCTGTTGGGCTTTTATGGTATTTGGTGGGGGGGGGGGGTGGTGGTGGGTCAAACTTTCTTTTTTGTTGCAGTTGGGGGATAAACATTGATCTGTCAACACAAGTCTGGCAGCCCTTTAAAAATGACGCCATACCTGTACATAAACAGGAGATGCCACTGACAGCGTCGCCGAGGCTGCCCGCACCATGTGATTGGGGGTGCAGCCATCCTGCATATTATCATGAGCCGCTGCATGCAAGATCGCGGCAGCATTGCAGCACAGAGCTATTTTCTTTCACCCACCACCATTCTCGGCGGTGAGAAAATATAATTCAGCCCTTAGTATGTTCTTCAGAAAATATCAAATATTGCCATGACGTAGTTTTTGGTGGTCTTCAGAAAAAATATATCCCACTGTTGTCACCATATATTTTTACTTGTTCCTTTGGCATGTGAACTATTGTAGGACTCACAGAACTACAAATAATATCCAAAGAAAATGTGTGTTTTTATTATACTTTAACCAGAACATATATATACAAACAGTTACTTCATGAGCACATCTAAACACACCTCATCTGTTGGGCTACACTCACAACAAACTGGTCCTGTGTGACACGACATCATCTCCTCTGGTGATCTTCACTTACATCTTCTTAAGATGGTCCCCTCTTAAGTGGGAAAATCAGGTTGCAGGGGTGGAATAGCGGGAGCTTTGCTTTGAATTTAGCTGGAGCATTTGTTGACTTTGGGGCCTCTATACCTGGGGAGTAGTTGGCAGGAAAAAAGACAGAGGCGCAAGGGGAGAGCCAACTGTGTAACAGCCCTGACAAACAAATTTCTCTGCAGCACCTGTGGAAGAGCCTGTCACTGTAGAATTGGCCTTTATAGCCTCTCCAGGCGCTGCTTCACAAACCACTGACCACCTCCAGGCGCTTATCCATCGTCTCTCGAGATAAGGAGGGCAAAGAAGAAGATACCTGGGGATGAAGGGAGCTTTGTTGGGGGGGGGGGGGGGGGGGTGGGGGTGGTGGTGCTGTGGTTGTAGCAGGAAACCTGGAAATGCAGGTAACAGAGCTCCTGTCAAATTTAACATCAGGACCTCTTTATTTTTCTCTGTTTCCCAGCTGGCAGCCAGCTAAATTGAGATGCAGGCTGACTGACTGTCAGGCGGGAAGGCCTGTGCTTGAATTAATAGCTTGAAAGATTAGGATTATACAGGTTTTCATAGCACTGTTTGATTTTTCTTCAGGGGAGGAACGTTAAATAGGTTAAAGTAAAGGATCAAAGTGGGTGGGAGAAGACCATGAAAGAAAAATCATGCACTTGCTCTGAATGGACTTGTTGAATGTATTGAGTGTTGTTTTTTCATTGAAAATGTTCTTATATTCTTGTGTTCTGAACTCCCTGTTTTTTTAAATAGTGGCATGGGATCTTCAATATCCACATGAACCACTGGAATAGGCAGAAAGGAGTACATTTCAATGTTTCATCTGAAGGATGGCATCTTTTAATAATGCAACATTCTATCAGCTCTGCACTGAAGTAATGTCACGGCAGATCAATCATCTGTTTAATTAAAGGTCTTGCCCCCAGCACATATCACATCTTCCGTCCGTCTGTCACACTTTAATGATTGGCTTAAGTAGACAGAATTTGTTCAGTTAACCATTCTGATTTGCTCAATGACAATAATTTACCTTTATTTAGTGCCTTTAAAAATACAATAAAAATGAACCCTGGTTAAAGAGTATTTCCTTCATGGCCAGTTGTGGTAATGGTGTACTTAACTGCCTTATCGGCTATTAATATCAAGAACCATGCAATGGTAATGGAAAAGAACAATAGATGATAATGGGCAATCTGACAGCAAGACTGGATTGCCTTACTTCAAGTTACAACAACAGGCTGAGTTCTCGGCGTACGACATGACAATTTACTTCACAAACCATCATACATCCTTACGTTTTATTTTACAAGTGAACAGAGTGCTGTCTGGTACCTTAATTTCAGGCTTGGGCTAACCCACTTTTGCAGCTGCAGATCTTGAGTATTTGGACTGTCTGTACTGACTGATCATATAATGATTATATTCAATTGTCACTATTGTCTCTGAATGCAAACAAATTTGACAGGCTGTTCTTTGGTCTCGCTGAGGCCTTCACTCTCTTTCTCTGGCTGCTGCCAACTGCTCTAAGGACTCTCTCCTTCTCTGTTCTAGGCTCTTGTCTTCTTGTCAGACTCTGTCCCTCTGTGGGCTGATTTCAGGCTTCCCATCATATCTGTGGTCTGCTGTGCCTCTCGGTGCCTTTGCTGCCCTCAGGACTCGGGCTCTTTGGTATTGAGGTGTCTCTGCTACACTGTCCATTCTGCAGCCAAGGCTCTCCATAGACATTCTTCCTAGCTGTCGCCATCCAATTCTTCCTCTCAACCTTGGCTGTGTTTACAAAGGTGCTCTGAATCTCGCACTTGCCGCATCACCCAACACCTCATTGCATGTAGAGGGTGTGGTCTGCATTGGTTCAAGACTCTTGCTGTCCTGTTCCTCTCCCAGCGTGTCCCTTGTGCCAGTTTGAGTTTTGTTTGCTTTGTTTGGTCTTTGTGTCTCAATCTCCTTAATTTGTATTCTCTTCTCCTGCACACGTTCACTACTGCACTCTCTTGGCTACTCTCCCTACACTTCAGTTACTCCTCTACTTTGGTGTCCCAGGGCCTCTCTGCCCCTACACATTCACTTACTGCTGCTTTTATCTGTCATTTCCACCCTACTTTTCCCACACATACTGTATCCATGCTTTGACTCTCTCTGTCTCTCATCTCTCTCTCAGCCTTTCAGGTTCCCAATCTGCTGCTGCTCTGTTTCCCATCTGCACAACTTTGTGTTTCCTACTTCCCAGTCTTTCCATCTGCCCCCTAGTAATGGCTATTACCCCCACAGTCTTCCAGTAATCCAGCTTATTCTGCCTTCACTTCTCTATTTTTTGTGTGCCAACTTCTGATGTACTGCAGTGCAGCTGCTCTTGCTACTTTCAGAGAATGTTATGTTGTGTTTGGGCTTCCCAGTGCCAGCTTGGCAGAGGTCGATGAACAGCAAAGATTGGAATTGAGTTTGGGATCTTCCTAGACTGTGTGGCTCGATGCAACACAGACTCAAAGTATTTTTCTGACTAAGCCATTGAGGAATCCCCTAAGTTTTCACAGTTTACTATATAAATAAGACATGCAATCCAACAAAACTGTTGCTTTCTCTGGCAGCTGCTTGACAGATTATCCAAGTGGACAAAAAAAAGATAAGTGTCTATTACTGATATTTAGTAGAAATATTTGTCATTGAATCTCCATATATAATTTCCTTTAATGTTGCAAAACCGCAAGGTATGTCCTAAAAGGAAGAAGGAGAGGAATTCTGACACCAAACAGGAATTGTAAGAGTTGGTGAAGGTGATCAAACGTGATACTAAAGTAGTTGTTTTTATGGCATTATTTGAAGGCAGATATCGATGGAAGGGTTCAGGACAAGTATTTCATAGAACTGGGCCATGATGACTGAAACCTCCACCAAATATAGTAGAGCAGAGGGAAGAGGGATGCATTGTAGTCGAGATTTTGAAGAATGGTGAGTGTGAACTGCGATTTAGGGCTGGCAAAGGTTGCAGAGGTAGGACAGTGTGAGGCCATGGAGGAGTTTTAAACTAGGATAATGATTTTGAAATCAACATGATGGATGGGAAGTCAGTGAGGGCCGATGTGATGGAAAGGATGTGAGCAGCAGACGTCTGCATGAGTTTTATTTTCTCTAGGGTAAAGGTCAGGAGGTCAATGAGGAAAATGTTGGAGGAATAGAGTGAAGAGGTAATAAAAACCTGTGTGAGGGTTTCAGAGATAGTAAGATGAAGTAGGGACAGAGGCACCCAATTATTATGGAGGTGCAAATAAATTATCTTTTTGACAAATTGGATGTGGGGTTCAAAGCTGAATTCTGGGTCAGACACAACACTGAGGCTGCACAATGTTGGGTTTAGCCTGAGTGAACAATTGGTAGGATATAGAAGCCAAGGTGGAGGTATAAGCGACGCCTACAATCTATGAATGAATTTTTAAAAATCGAATAATGTATTATTCTCGTGCTATCTATCTCCCCTAGTATTCTGTGCACCTTGGTATTCCTCACACCCCTGACAAGTTACCAGTTTTGCTTCCCTCCAATCTGAGCTCCCTCTCAGGTGCCCAACCTCCTGACAATTTAGTTTAAACCCTCCCCAACAGCACCAGCAAATCTCTCTGCAAGGATATTCATCCCAGTCTTGCTAAGATGCAACCTGTCCAATGTGCCAATTAGGCGCTTAAGTGGACAGCAGAGGGCCTTCGTTGGGATTAAGGACCATGGTGATGGAAGTCATCCCTGTGGATAGTTGCCAGCCAATCAGAGTCCGGCAGCTCTTTATCTGAGTCCCAGTGGCTGCTGCCAGTACTGGACTCACCGGTGCACTGGACCCAGGCTTCAGGTGAGTAAAGGTGGGAGCGGTTTTGCGGGGGGTGGGGATCGGGGTGGAGGGGGTCAGCAACAAGGGCAGGGGGTGGGGCTCAGCAGGCCCCTCCCTTTTACCGATGCCAGGTCTCTCGATCAGGCACTCAGTGCCTTTGAACGTGCGACCCCCCTCCTGGAACCAGCAAGCAACCCACAGGGATTTACTTGCTTGCTCCCCACGTGCCAACAGGCCCATCCGCTGCTGCTAATACCAGCGGAGTTGAGAGAAGGCCCTTAATTGGGCATTAATTACCCATGTAAGGTCCTCAATTGGCAGCAGGGTAGGAAGGTCATCCACGGACCTTCCCACCGCAGACTTGATTTGGATGGAGGCAGGAAGGTGGCAGGGAATCCACCATCCCGCCTGATTATATGCTCACCCCACCTCCAACGTCACCGCAGGGGAGAGCATAAAATTCTCCCCTATGTCAGATAGCATGGCAACAAGCATAGTGTTAAGGATCATGGCAGAATGCTCTAGTGGGGTACCATCATCATCACCAAACATATGCAAGATGATCTCATGTTTGCAGATGATGGCCCCAAAATTCTGGTAGCTGGAAAGGTTGTTTTTGTGATGCAGTCTAGTGTGTGAAGGTCAGAAATTGGGGGATGTGGTAGGGTTCCACATCTTTCCGGCCTCTTGTAAATTCTTGACAGTTTTGACAGTGTTTCCATTGTGAGTGTATTGTGAGCAGGTGCATTATAATATAAAATAAATGACATACGCCATGCGATATATTTGTCTCATTTTTGCTTTTAGCAATACTGGATGCGTACCTGGTATCCAGGGTTGCAAATGGTGGCAGGGGAATCCCCAGTATTTCTGGGCCAGTTTTGTAGTGCATTCAATCAGAGAGAAATCGATTGCACTGCCGACAATAATGGCAGAAGAAGCCAGGAGTGGGTTTCCTCAGTGTCCCGAGGCTTGTGGTTTGCTGATGGTGGGGCAAAGTTCCACAGGGAGATTCCTCCCTCCTTCTCCCTTAGGCAGATACCCTAGTTATGTCAAAAATAGTAAGGTTGCCCAACGAAGGTTTGTTAAATAGCCTATGCCTGTGATTTACGATGGGGTTAAATTTTTCCACCTCACTTGCTTATAATCTGTGACTTTTCTAATATTTGTCAGTTCCAAAGAAGGGTCACTGACCCGAAACGTTAACTCTGCTTCTCTTTCCACAGATGCTGCCAGACCTGCTGAGTGATTCCAGCATTTCTTGTTTTTAGTTCAGATTTCCAGCATCCGCAGTATTTTGCTTTTATTAAATTTTTCCACGTTGGGTGGACAGATGTTCTGGTCCACACTCCCAAATCTTCTACTCCTTCTCCCCAAGGTATCCCCCAGAATTGTAGGATCAATATGCTGACCAGATTAGGATATGTAGGAATGGGACCACGATAGGTTGCTGCCATGAAATTGGATCATCGAGGACCGGTATATTGAAAAAACAAATTTTGTTTGCACATCTTCTTTGGGCCTTACTGCACAGTCCCTTTCTAGATTCCTTATTGGTTTGAATTCATTTGATTTGGATACTTTTTCTATTATATTTTCATTTCTATAATTGCTGGACATGGTTACATTTATATTTATAAAAAAATATTTCTAATAATTGCAAGGTAGCCTTATTTAATGACGCAGCAGTGAGAGTGACAATTCCTTTTCCCCAAGGAAAAAAACAGTGGCTTGAAATGTAATCTTTAATCCTAATGTTTGTTGTCTGCTTTAGCAAAAGAAATGAAAATTGCAATGCAAGGATGTACATTCCCAGAGTGAGAAAAAGGGGGTGATTTTTGATTTTGGCTTAACAATTTCTTAAAGAAGTAGTCATGGCAACTGAAAACAAATGTTTGCTATAAATCAATGCTATAGTAGTGCTTGGACGCTGCTAGTAATATAATTTCACAAATATATCCTAGAAAAACAATTTTAACTTAACTCTTCACTTTACCAGTACTCTCCAGAAAAATTCTAAACAGCTGCTGGAACATCCATTTGAACATTGTGATTGATATCACTGCCGAAGTAGTATTGTATTCTCGGTTATATTAAACATTTGCTTCTTGTTGTCTGGAGTTCTCCTTTAAGTAGATTGCAATCCTGATAATTTGCTACCTAGATTGATCATCTCATCTATGAAATAGGAGGATAACTTCATTTGAAGATTGAACAATACTACTATTTTCTCTTTTCATGGCACAGAATAGATTACTGCATAGAATTAGACCTGTTATCTATTCTAATATTTGTCTCATCCGTATACTTGAATCACAGTGAAAGGTCAAAAGGCATTAAGATGATGAAGAATATATGCTGGTCGAGCTTTTATCCACTAGAAAAGTGCAAATAAATACAGAAAGCTTCAAGTAATATAAAATCCCATCGGTGCAGATGCCATTGTCAATGGTCAATTAAATAAGTTGTCTATTTTGTTAGAATATTTCCTTGACTAATATTCCTATTTTTCTAAATCCTATGGTTGTGATTTATTTTAAAATTTTGCCCCAAACTGACCTCAAACATTTTAATTATATGAGCTGTGTGTGAAAAATGCCAAAACACCCTTTCAAGGTGGCAGGACTTATTGAGAGTAATTAGCAAAGCATATGGAATCTTCAGCTTCATAAATAGAGGTGAATTGGCATCCTTCCATCTATGAAAGAGGATGGACATGCAGAAAACAATCCATTTAGATGGGGTGTCTTCTCTTGTTGCATCTTTGTTGATGGCTGTGAAGGCCAATCCTTGAGAGGCAGGTTCTGCCACACGTGAAGCTGCCAAGTGACGCTGTGAGGTTTGTTTTCAGCATTGGTGCCTGTTGCCAAGCTACTGTAGCCACTGGTCATCATGGTAGTGCATGCCAGTCCACAGAATATGTCACCATTTCCCTCTTGCACCCACTAGTGACGGCCAGGTGCGATAGCCAACGTTTACGGCCTTCATGTCACCTTTGCAAGTATCCTTGAAGCAGAGCTATGGGCACCCCGCTGTTTGTCTGGCCCTAGCTACCTCACCATGCAGCAGGTCCTTGGGTATGCGACCATCTTCCATCCTGCGGACATGTCCGATCCAGTGAAGCCTCCTCTGTTTGTTTAGTGCCAACACACTTGGGAGCTCTGCCTTTGAGAGGACTGCCATACCTGTGATTTTGAAATAGAGGTATTGAGTAGAAAAGCAGGGAAGTTATGCTGAAGCTCCATAAAGCTTTGGTTAGGCCACAGCTAGAGTGATTCATCCAGTTCTGGTCACCACACTTTAGGTATGATGTGCAGATCCTTGAGAGGGTGCAGAGAAGATTATCAACATGATTCCAGGGATGAGGGAATTTAGCTACAAGGTTAAGTGGGAGAAGTTGAGCTTATTTTCCTCGGAGCAAAGGAGGTTGAGGGGAGATCTGATAGAGGTGTACAAGATTATGACAGTTTTAGATAAGGTATAAAAAGAAAAGCTGTTCCCATTAGTTGATGGTGAACAGACCAAGGGACACAGATTTAAGGTTTTGGGCAAGAGATACAGGTGGATGTAAGGAAGAACTTTTTCAATAATTCCAAAAGGAAATTGGATAGGCACCTGAGAGAAATCAACTTGCAGGGCTGGAGCGGGGGAATGGAACTGACTGGATTGCTCGATAGAGAGCTAGCATGGACTTGATGGGCTGAATGGCCTCCTTATGTACTGTTATGACTCTGATATCTGTCTGATGTCTAACTTGAAATGCAACCTGATTGATTGTGGTTATTCATATTGCAGTTGTAATCAATTGGCTGCATAACAATGCATTTATTATTTAGTGCAAAACCATTAGAATAGCACAAAGAGTAATTGTCAATTTTTTTTAATAGTTTTTTTTAACCATTTCCACATTGTTTCAAAAGGGAATGCAGGTAATAATAGCTGGAAAATATTTACTTATGTGGTTCTTTTCCTACATTTCTTTTTCAGTGTGGCAGTCTTCTTAAAACTAACACATTGCGACCTACACCCTACTGTTACGATCAAGCGAGGAGGGGTCGAAAGGCTCCCTTCTTGTCCCTCTCTTTGTTTGACCGCAACAGGGTTTATTTCTTTTAAACAGTGGGCGTGCTTACCAATTCAGTGAGTGTTTAACTCTTTTTGTGCTATGATCATAAAGGAACCAATTGGACAGGTTTTCTTGAGCTTAAACAAGGAACAGGTTAGTTTATTGTACTTAAAACCAAAACCTGATTTAAGTAAAATAATAAACTATGCTCCAACTTTCATACACACACATACTCACGTACACACACACACATGAGAATCACATATGAACATATGAATTAGGAGCAGGAGTAGGCCACTCTGCCCCTTGAGCCTGCTCCACCATTCAATAAGTTCATGGCTGAACTGATTACTCCACATTTCCACCTTTCCCCCGATAAACTTTCACCCCCTTGCTGGTCAAGAATCTATCTATCGCTGCCTTAAAAATATTCAAAGACTCTGCTTCCACTGCCTTTTGAGGAAGAGAATTTCAAAGACTCACGAACGTCTGAGAGAATTTCTCCTCATCGCTGTCTTAAATGGGTGACCCCTTATTTTTAAACAGTGACCCTTAGTTCTAGATTCTCCCACAAGGGGAAACATTCTTTCCACATCCACCCTGTCAAGACCCCTCAGGCTCTTATATATTTCAATCAAGTCACCTCTTACTCTTCTAAATTCCAGCACATACAAACCTAGCCTGTCCAATCTTTCCTTGTAAGATAGCCCACCATTCTAGGTATTAGTTTAGTAATCCTTCTCTGTACTGCCTCAAATGCTTCCTTAAATCAGGAGACTAGCTCTGTACACAGTACTCCAGATGTGGTCTCACCAATGCCCTGTATAGCTGAAGCATAACCTACTTTTGTATTCAATTCCTCTCGCGATAAACGATAACATTCTATTAGCTTTCCTAATTACGTGCTGTACCTGCATACTAAACTTTTGCGATTCATGCACTAGGGCACCCAGATGTTTTTAAAATGTAGAAAATATATCAATTTCAGTCCTGAACAGACAGCAACTGAACCCCCACAGCCCTCTGAGGCAGAGAATTCCAATTCCACCACCCTCTGAGTGAAGAAATGCCTCCTCATCTCAGTCCTAAATGGCCTGCCTCTTATTCTGAGACTGTGTCCCCTGGTTCTGGACTCCCCAGCCAGGGGAAATATCCTTCCTGCATCAACACTGTCAAATCCTGTAAGAATTTTGTATGTTTGAATGAGATCACCTCTCATTCTTCTAAGCTCCAGAAAATAAAGGCCCTGTCTATTTAATCTTCCCTCATGGGATAATCCCTCCATCCCAGGAATTAGTTTAATGACATAAAACCAAAAAGTGCTGGAAATGCTCAGCAGGTCTGGCAGCATCTGTGGAGAGAGAAGCAAAGTTAACGTTTCCGGTCAGTTAATGGAATATGTACAGCATTGAATCCATCATCTGAAGTGACTGTCGATACATAGTATGAAATGGTGGATCGAGAAGATTTAAAATGTTAGTTGCAGTTGTTATCTTGACCTTGCCTGAATTTTTCTGAGCCAGATCAGTCCAACTAAGTGATACATTTCCATGCATAATTGCTTGCTAAGGTTCAGCAACCATAACAGACTTTGATACAAACCTACTATACCATTGTGGTAAGTCCCATGAGTGCCCATAGACTAGCAATATCTGTGGGCAGTCGTGCATCCCCTACTGCATTGATATGAGCTTGGATCAGGCTGTAATCCCTCTGGTGAAAGCAGATAACCAAGAAAACATAGCTTGTTTGGTCTAAACTGAATTTGCTGATAAATTCAAGATCAGAATTCTTAATACAAAGCAACAAAGCACTCATATTTTCATGTAAAGCTAGTCTCCAACCATCGAAAATCCCTACTGTCCAGGTAACACTCTAACCTTGAAATTATCATTGATATTAGCAGAAGAATGCTTAACCTGTTCCGATGCCCCCCTTCTGTGTGCTATTTCAATGTAGGTTTTAAACCCTTTTATTTTAAATGCAATAATGCCTCTGCTAAGAAGTTGGGCAGAGGAAAGTCATATGAATGCATTAAGTGTTTGCTAATATTGGTAACAATTTCTGGATTACGTAAATATTATTGTCATCACATTTTGGTGTTGTAGAAGGACTACAGGACATGTGAAAGATCAAAACAATCTTCCATGAGTGATTTAAAGCAATTTTATTTTGGCAATTAGAATACAACTTAATGCTAAGTGTTTTGGAATGGAAGTTTCTTCAAAATATTAGGTTTCTTCATGTTTTTAATATGCTCTAGTTTTCAAATATTGTAGGAATAACCAAAGTCAGAATTGTTATAATTGTTCAGTTAGCAAGAGGTAAAACAATGGATATATAAAATGTTTTTGAATTTTCAATGTCAAATCACTTTCCAGAAATATTCATCTATTAGCCATGAATTTAAGAGGGATTAACTGCACAGTCGCTTGTTTAACTTTTGGTCCAATACCAGTTACTTTGTGGCAGCCCCATGAAGAATCATATGACACTTCAGTTTGATCACCACAGTACAGAGCTTATTCAGTGCTGTGAGAATTACTGTGCAAGTTGTCACTCACATTTAGAACTACACTATAGCTCTCCCCACTTCCATTGACTATCCTCCTGTATTAGAAGCAGCTCAAAGGAAAACAGCATTTTTCTCAGTTGTAGATGCCTTTCCAAAAGGCTGAAACTACCTTGAAAAGCCACATAATAATTGGATGAGTGTAGTGTCTTCACCAGTATTTCTAAAGATGACCATTTATTTCTGAATCAAAATGACCAGAATTTCCCTCTTTGACTGCTCAATAAAAATTGACAGAGCCAAATTGTTGTTGATTGCTTATGGAAGTTGTTCCAACAGCTGATTTGACATAGTAAACATTTCTGTGATGTTACCAGGATTTTCAATGATGATCATGCACTATTAGTTGACAAAGACCTAACCTTGCCTTGCTGGCCTCTCCTAAGAGACATACACGAGGGAGTTTTAGCAGGCGAGAATGAGTGGATTGTGGTCAGGGTGTCGTTAAATTCGGAGAAAAATGAAGCGCGACCACAACCTGCTCGCCGGAGTAACTACGATCAGTAGTGCAGGCGGGTGGGCAATTAAGAATCCATTTAAGCTGCTAGTTCTATGCAAATGAGAGCCTTTGACATGAATTTTACTTTCCGTCAGATTTAATGCCTCCAGCATTAAGTTTCCCAGGGTTCTGAAAACAAGCCAGTGAAAAGAATTTGAGTTTCAAGCACACTTCACTTGGGTGGGGGTGCTGGTGGCAGGGGGTCTAGATTGCCTGAACTCAATAAAAGCTCAGTTTCTTACAGCTGCTTTGCCAGCTCTTTCTGGCAAATATCTAGTAGAGAGTTCTTGTCACCTTAGAAGTTCAGAGGCTATCAAGCAGACACAAGCAGGAGGGGAGAGGGCTTATGGTTTTGACAGTACATTGGAAGAGGAAGACAATCAGTATCCTAGACAGCAGTGACATGCTGTGGTGAGATCTGCAGTTACACAGGAGAGAGGAGAGCAACAGAGGAGCCGAGGTCGCAGGAGGCACTACCTATGTAACAGGGTGTACTGACAGCGGCTCAGCTTCCTTGACCTCTTGGAAGAGCAGTGCTTCTGCAGGCTGCAATTATCATGTCAGGTAGACTTTTGCAGCTTCCTGGAAGAAAAAGAATGCTACTGGATGGATCTGGCAGCCCTGCAATATTAGTGGCTTTGGAACTACGTACTGCCCTCAATTTCTTTTCCTTCTGGTTCCTTCCGGGGCACCAGGGAAGACATATTGAGGGTCTCTCAATATGCTGCATGTAAGTGCATAAGGCAGGTGATGGATGGATTGTTCACCAGGGATGGGAGATGTGTAAACTTCTACTGTGATGACAATAGCCGGAATGAGCAGGCACTTGCATTCACCTCTTTGGCTGGATTCCCCCAGGTATGGGGTGCTATTGATTGCAGACATGACAATCTGAGCACCACCATAGTAACCAGGAATTTGTATAGACCACAAGGGTTATTCCATCAGTGCACAGCTTGTGTACAACCACAAGAAGAGGTTTGTGCAGGTGTTTGACAGATTCCCTGGGAGCTGTCATGATGTTTTCAAACTGTGGCAGTCCAACATTCCAGACCCTTTTTGTTCCAGGAAGTAGATTTAGAGGCTATCTCATAGGAAGTGAAGTTTCTGTGACGTTTGCCAGTATTTTCAATGATGATAATACACTATTACTTGACAAAGACCAGACATTGTCTTACTGGCCTGTCAAAAGAGGCATACACAGAGGGGAGTTTTAGCAGGCAAGAATGAGTTGATTGTGGTCAAGGGTGTAGTTATATTTAGAGAAAGAAGTGTGACCGCAACCTGCATAGTGGACTTGTTGCAATCATTTGTGCAGATGTGTGGGCAATTAAGACACCATTTAAGCTGATAGCTACATGCAAATGAGAGCCTATTGACATGAATTTCAAACTGGGTTCATGCCACCTGTGAGGCACTCCCACTAGTGCGACACAGGAGTTCTATCACAGGAGAAAGGTGATCACCAGGTATTTCATAGAACTAGCTATCGAAATGTTGAAGATGTACTTCAGGTGCCTAGATAGGTGTGAAGGTGCATTTCAGCACTCGCTAGAGTGGGTGTGCAGGTTAATATGGTGTGCTGCCTCCTGAATATTACAGATGGAGGAGGACAAAAGTGCTCATCAGGCATCTGTGGAAGAGGAAAACATTGAAGAGGGGGAGGAATATGAAGATGGAGCACCCATCATCAGATCAACAGCAGACATTGCTGCAAGGGATGCCTTCAGAGTAGAAGGTTCAATTAATTATTCCGACTGGAACAAACTTCAATGGGGAGACAGTGGTGGAGTGGTAATGTCACTGGACTGGTAATCCAGAGGCCCAGGCTAATGCCTTGGGACATGGCAGCTGGTAAAATTTGAATAATAAAAATCTGGAATTGAAAGCTAGTGCCATGAAATTATCATCGATGTCATAAAAACCCACCTGGTTCACTAACGTCCTTTCGGGGAGGAAATCTGCCATCTTTACCTGGTCTGGCTTACATGTGACTCCAGACCCACAGCAATGTGGTTGGTTCTTAACTGCCCTCTGAAATGGCCTATCAAGCCACTCAGTTCAAGGGCAATTAGGGATGGGCAACAAATGCTAGCCTGCCAGTGATGCCCACATCCCATGAATGAATAAAAAAAGAAAGGCAACAATGCCACCCTGACTCCACCGTCTCTTTGTGCTAATAGTCCAAGCATCCACCTATTGTCATTGTATTGACCATCTTCATCTTACAAATGAAAGAGTGATTTGGCATTCATTGCACAATAATGGGCAATGCCTGGAAGTGGTGCTAATCAATAAATGCTATGTGACCTTACAAGAAAAGGAAACTTAACATAACACTTTGCCAAATACCTATTTGCATACTCTTGATGAACTTGCTCTTCCTACCACTTCTACCTGGTGCATCCTGTGTGGTTTCAGTTGAGGTAGAGACAGGCTGGATCCCTGCTCTGACTGATGAAATGCTTTTGGCCTTTGCCCTCTGGGATTTGGAGCCCCAGGGAGCCCCAACAAAGACTATCCTATCTGCATCTGTACATGGGCGGACTTGGCCATCAGGAATGGAGATAGCCTTTCAGGTACTTTTTTGTGGATCGGGGTAGTGGCTGGGGAGTGTGGTGCACGGCAATGAGTGAGAAGTGGGAGTGCTTGGAGTGGAATTCCCACTTCCTTGTCCCCTTTTGCCATCATTTGTCTTCTGGCCAACGTCACATCAGTCCCACCACTCTACTGCAGACTAGCTTGGTGAGGATCCGAGTCGTGGTGTAAGGCCACAGATAAGGTAACTGTCATCCTGTTTAAGACAGAAAACATGTTAACATCCAAAGCCTGCATGGTTGGGGTCATGGACAGCATGGACTCATTTGACAGCCTTGCTTGAAGCTCCATGGATGCGACCACTCTCTCCATGGCAGACATACTCACGATTACCTGCACCACCAATCCACTAGTGATCAAGTTGGGCTCCTTCATCTTCTCTGCTGTTGTGGAGAGAGTCTGTGGCACATCCGTCAATCCGACTTGCTGACTTCATTTCCAGGTTTCACTCATGCAATTTCACCCCTGGCTCAGAACACACTCAGATTAACATTGGGGCCATAAGATCAAATTGCTGTTGATTGCTTAGAAGTGTTTCCAACAGCTAATTTCAAAAGGATAAGGAATAGATTTCAGCAATTCTTTGAGCACACTCTTACATTGCATTATTGCTAGTAAAAGGAACAATTGTACAATAAAAATATGGTTTGCCACATGAACCATTCACTACATCAGGGACTTCACTATATCTGGAGTCAGATGATTGAGTATCACTATCACCTTAATGAAATAAAGAAGCTATTAAGTACAGTTAGCGTAAGCAATCAACTTACCTTGAAATTGTTGTATTCCTGCCAGTGATTCAGTCACTCTAAACTTAAAGTCCTTTAGGGAAGGACTGTGCTCTCCTTACCATTTCTGGCCTTTAAGTGACTCTAGTTCCACGCCAATGTAATTGACTCTCCTCTAAAGTAGCTTAGAAAGCCATTCAGTCAACAGGACAACTAGGGATGTTGCCCTGTCAGTAACGTCCACATCTGGAGACGAAATTTAAAAAAAAGGTGCTATATTTTCTTCCTGAAGTTGTCTAAATTTGTGCAGTAATTATTGACTGTAGATGAACTTAATTTTTTTTCAGTGTAATTTATTCCATTTTGAAACACTTTTTTGTTGCCTATTTAAAATATTGCCAAAGATGTCTTTCAGTTTCTGCACACTTGAAAATGGCTGAATATCTTTTCTGTTCTTAATCGATAGAAATGTAATCAGAGGCTGTTAATCAGTGCTCCATATATTTGCCTGAGTTGATGTGAATTATGTTCTTCTTTCCCTACAACTCGGCAATGTGAGTGGACAGTGTAACTGCACTTACCTCACTATTGAAATCCCGACAAGTTCAGGTTCAACGTGGAAATAGTTATCTACTTCAAGAGGCCTGCACCAACCTCCATCACATAAATGGTAATACCAGTCATAGTAAAGTTAATTAAGGCCCTAACTTCAGCACTCCATCACTTTCCAGGCGAGCACAGAGCACTGTATTATCAGCCACTTGGCCATCCACAGATGCATTAAATAAATGGCTAATGCGTCATTCAGCGGGCCCAACAACTTCATTTTGTTTCCCACTGAGCATGACTGAAGCTGTATAATTTCATTGTACTGCTGGATTCTCAATGTACAGGGGGTCACTGACTGTTCCCATGTGAGTATCCAGTCTTGTAGCTGCAATGCAATGGTCTACAAAGAACAGGAAGAACTATTACCGACTCAATCAGGTCAGTGATCAACAAGTTTACTTCAAGCAAGTTTCTCAGGCATTTCATGTTCTTTCATAGAATGCTGGAAATACTCAGCAGGTCCGGCAGCATCTGTGGAGAGAAAAGCAGAGTCCTGAAACGTTAACTCTGCTTCCCTCTCCACAGATGCTGCCAGACCCGCTGAGTATTTCCAGTGTTTCTTGTTTTTATTTCAGATTTCCAGCATCCGCAGTATTTTGCTTTTATACATGTTCTTTCATGTTGAGACAATCATCTGTGCCACTCTTTTTTTGTAGGCAGAGTTGAAGAATAGCAGGTTGGTGACGAAGGTTTACATTTTCAGCCCTAGCTGCTCATATCCTTGTGGTATCCACGACAGAGCAGAGTGTATATCCATGGAAAAAGGCCAATTAGCTACCAGGATCATTCTAGAGCACACCACAGGCATCTTCCTGCAGTGTTTAAATGCCTCTAGATTGGTGGATATCTTGCAGATTAGTGATAACTAGTCTCTAAGATGGTTATTATCTGCCACATGTGCCACAACTTTTCAAAGGAAGCCAAACCATGAAAGAGGAGGAGGCCAACCAACAAACAGGGGTGGAGCAAATCACAAGCACTGACAAAGAAGATGTATCTGTGGAAACACCAATATATTCATGTAGATGCATGATCGAGGCGCTCATCCAACAGACACTGGAAGCAATTTTCAATTTCGGCTACCTGTTTTTTGTCTGAAAATGGGCGGGCAGCAAGCGAAAATATGGAAAACACTCTGAGTTCCAATAAATGCCCAAGATCTGTGTGATGCGATTATCACATAGGCCTTCACATAGTGAAGCAGCTCACCTGTCTGAAACTAGTGGAAGGTTGTTTAAATATGCACATGAGGGTCCCTTCTTGCAGATTGATTTCCAGTGCAACATCTATGGCTCTGGTACCATGTGAGTGGGAAGCCTTCATTCACCAAGAATTTTCCAGCATACATCCTTTCCCTTCTATTATGTGTAAGAATACTAATGTTTAAATAAAATCTACGACCCTTTAAATCAGCATAAACTATGGAACTGGCCTACTTGGCAGCCTTACATTTCAGGGGAACTCGCACTGAATATTTACAATATGCAAAACATGAATATCAGTAATTTGCATATTTCATATAGTCATGACCATGCAAGTGTAATAAGCAGAAACACTCTGATCCACAATTTGCTCCATTATGTATGTGGACTAGAATTTCCAAGCTTTACAAAAGCAAAAGACTGCAGATGCTGGAAATCTGAAAACAGAAAATGCTGGAACTGCAGTTCATATGAAACATCATCGACCTGACATGTTAGGCTGGATTTTATTCCGGTGATGGGGGTCCCAGCGGCAGGCCAGAGGTAGGGGTGACCCTATTCAGTGGTTCTGAGGCTTTCAGTTTGAAGAGGTAGATGACTCTTGCAGTCTCTTGGAGATAGCGATGTGGATAATTTCAACCAATGGGGTTTCTGATTGTAGCTGGAATATGCAAAGGTGGTCAGTCAACAAGCAGGATTTGAAAGCTTTCAAGCTGGAATGGAGACAGAGGGAGGGACCCCCACTTCGGATATGCTCATGTCAGAATCCAGTTGCTTCTCCTCTGCTGCAGAGAAAACACCAGCTTAAAACCATAGGTGAGCAGGTGTTTGTCACATGACAGTCACTCAGTGATTCAAACATAGAAGTTAGCAGTATGTCTTTTTCTTGCTAAAAGAAAGAGAACAAACAGCTCCCTTAAACTTCCTGGGTCTTGGTTCTTGCTGGGGAATTAGCAGACATTTCATCTCCCTCCTTACAGTCCTTTGCAATGTAGGATACAATATTCCAAACTAGGTGATCATCTTAAGCTGCCAGCAGTCATCCTGTTTTAAATGTTCTTTTTAAATTTCTTCAGAAAAATGTAAAGTCTGATTTCCGGTCAGTGGACCAAAGCAAATTATCAGTCAACAAAACTCATTGGCATAACAATAGTCATCATAGAAAGTGATGTACCAGAACTTGTCCAGAACCTCATATAGAGTGTAAATGGAAGCCATAGATGCAAGATGTATGTAAATAAACTCCTGTTCCTGTAATTGTCATCTCTTCGATATTCTGTTCGAAGCCTTAATAGTATCAGAATATTACAGATTCTACTCTCAATGTCCTAACCCTAACCCTAACATGTTAGTGTCCAGCAGCGTCTCATAATGTAGATGAATGTTTGCTTTCATGGCAGCCGCCATGGTGTTATTTTAAGGAACTCGGCCATTGCCTTAGCCTAGAAAGGCAAATCTCTGTGTGACTCCTGGGAGATCAAGGCTATCCTTTGCAGCCATGGCTAGAACAAAGAAAATTACAGCACAGGAACAGGCCCTTCGGCCCTCCAAGCCTGCGCCGATCCAGATCCTCCACCTAAACATGTCGCCTATTTTCTAAGGGTCTGTATCTCTTTGCTTCCTGCCCATTCATGTATCTGTCTAGCTACATCTTAAAAGACGCTATCGTGTTCGCATCTACCACCTCCGCTGGCAACGCGTTCCAGGCACCCACCACCCTCTGCGTAAAGAACTTTCCACGCATATCCCCGCTAAACTTTTCCCCTCTCACTTTGAACTCGTGACCCCTAGTATTTGAATCCCCCACTCTGGGAAAAAGCTTCTTGCTATCCACCCTGTCTATACCTCTCATGATTTTGTACACCTCAATCAGGTCCCCCCTCAACCTTCGTCTTTCTAATGAAAATAATCCTAATCTACTCAACCTCTCTTCATAGCTAGCGCCCTCCATACCAGGCAACATCCTGGCGCCAGCTTTCCTTGGATGGGAAAGTGAAGGCGTGTGTGTGCCAGCCATCACACAGAAGATTGCACAGCCAATAAGATTGCAGGAAATAGTATGTTAAATTATTCATTACCTTAGTTTCAATATTTAAAGTTGGGTTCTGTTGCCGGGTTGAGGTGGGGGGGGGCCTCCATGGAGCCTCGCCGCCGCCAGGTGGATCAGGCACGGCAATCTTGGCATCGAGCTCCATGGTGGGCCACTGCCCTTACGATCTTCTGGCCCCCCCCCGCCACAGATCTCGACATCTGGAGCTCAACAAAATCCCAGCTGTCATGTTCTTATTTGAAATACAAATATTTTAGTGGCATTGGTCATTGCAGGATGATTTCACATTTAGAGATGATGAGTTATGGACAAAATTGTGACCTAGCACTGTGAATAATACTTTTTGTTTTCATGGGATGTGGGAGTAATTGGCTAGGCCAGCATTTATTGCCCACCCCAATTGCCCTTGAGAAGGTGGTGGTGAGCCGACTTCTTGAACCACTGCAGTCCTTATGGTGTAGGTACACCCACAGTGTTGTTAGGAAGGGCGTTCCGGGATTTTGACCCAGCCACAGTGAAGCAACGGTGATATAGTGCCAAGTCAGGATGGTGTGTGGCTTGGAGGGAACTTACAGGTGGTGGTGTTCCCATGCATCTGCTGCCCTTGTTCTTCCAGGTGGTAGAGGTCACGGGTTTGGAAAGTGCTGTGTCAGGACCCTTGCTGAGTTGCTGCTGTGCATCTTGTAGATGGTACACACTGCTGCCACTATGCATCAGTGGTGGAGGGAGTGAATGTTGAATATTGCAGATGGGGTGCCATCAAGGGCATTGCTTTGTTCCAGATGGTGTTGAGCTTCTTGTGTTGTTGGAGCTGCACTCATCCATGCAAGTGGAGAGTATTCCATCACACTCCTGACCTGTGCCTTGTAGATGGTGAACAGGGACTGGGGAAACGGGAGGTGAGATACTCACTGCAGGATTCCCAGCCTCTGACCTGCACTTGTAGCCACAGTATTTATGTGGCTGGTCCAGTTCAGTTTCTGGTCAATGGTAACCCCCAGGATGTTGATAATGGGGGATTCAGTGATGGTCATGCCTTTGAATGTCAAGGGGAGATGGTTGGATTCTCTCTTGTTGAGTTTGTCATGCAGGCCCCCACCTGCCAAGAATGAAGGATATTAATTTTGTCATATGAGCATTGATCTTAAACTGTTGCTGGGAAGAAGAGAAGGCCTGTTACAAGGGCTGCCCGACACCTAGCTGAAAAAATTTGCATACTAACAGACAGTGCTTGTAGAGACAAGGAACCATTTCCTGACCCATTCAACACACAATGGATTAGATCACCAGACATTGAAGGTGTAAGGAAAAGCATAGGCGGCACAGTGGCGCAGTGGTTAGCACCGCAGCCTCACAGCTCCAGTGACCCACGTTCAATTCTGGGTACTGCCTGTGTGGAGTTTGCAAGTTCTCCCTGTCTGTGTGGGTTTCCTCCGGGTGCTCCGGTTTCCTCCCACAGCCAAAGACTTGCAGGTTGATAGATAAATTGGCCATTATAAATTGCCACTGGTATAGGTAGGTGGTAGGGACTGGTGGGGATGTGGTAGGAATATGGGATTAGTGTAGGATTAGTATAAATGGGTGGTTAATGGTCGGCACAGACTCGGTGGGCCGAAGGGCCTGTTTCAGTGCTGTATCTCTAAATCAAAATCTAAATTCCAGAAACTACTAACGTGATACAATCCACAAAAGCCAGGACTGGTTAAACCAGCTGGTCCCATGACTAACTGGCTGGTCCAGGGGTTTCTGAACTAGCCACAGAGTTTGAACTCAGAAGAAAGAAAGTTTGCTCCTGGAGTAAGAAGACCTCTCCTGCCTGCTGCCATCTGTTTCTCACTAGCCTCTGAACCCACTGAGGACACATGAACTTCAAGAGAGAAAAGTCTCTTACATCGAACAAGGTTTAAGAAGAATACTCAGTCCAACAAAAAACAAGACCTACCTACAATCAAGGACTTTACAGCGAGCTCGAAGAACAGTAACCAAAACCATCTTCAGATTTGCCACAAATTTTTCCCCTTTATTTCTACTCTTTTCTGTCTCAATTTGTATGTCTGTATCGCGTATGCATGCTAGCGTAGGTGTGTCGCATATCCATAGGTGTTAACCGAATTACAGTTTAAGTTTAATAAAGTTCAACCTTTTTTCTTTAAGCCTAAGAAAACCTGTTTGGCTAGTTTCTTTGCCTTATAATTGGAAAGTGGTTAACAAGGATTCACCAAGGGGGTGCTAAAAACACGGTGTGTTTGAAATTAAACGCTGTTACAGGAAGACCAGGTGAAGGCTGAGAGGGAACCCTAGACCCCTTTTTCACCCGGTTGTAACAGAAATTTGAGGGCTCATCCGGGATTTTATCTACAGACAAAGGAGAGTAATTGGAAATGGGAAAACAAATTGTTACAAATCAAAAAAGAGCAAGATTTCAATACAGGTTTTCTTGTGGTTGTGGTTGTGTGTGCTAGAAAACTAACATGTCTGTGACTGAAGCTAGTAGCTCCCCAAGCCAGGGGGAAGTAACTTGGGATAAGTTAAAAGCACTGTCTATGGAGGAGTTGAGGAAAATGGCTGAGCAGTGTGGGATCACTATACTTGGCAAGGCTAGGAAGTCTGAACTCCTAAGACTAGTGGCCAGCCATTTTTCCCTTTAATCTGAAGAAGCAGAAACAGGTTTAGAAGTAGACCCCGACTGGGTATTGCGAGCAAAGCTACAATTGGAACAGAGGAAACTTGAATGAGAGGAGAAAGAAACAGAGAGATAGGAATGGGAGAAAGAAAGAGCCTTCCAGAAGGAACTAGAAGAAAATGAAAGGCAGGAGAGAGAGAGAGGGAAAGAACATTCCAGAAGGAATGCAAAGAGAGAGAGCTGAGGCGTTTTGAGTTAACTAGGGGTGACAGAGTAACCCCAGTGATAGCATGACCAATATGGAGAAGCGTAATTCAAGGCTGGGTACAGAATTTTTAAAACTATTTCAACTAATCCCAAAATTCAAAGAGGAAGATGTGGAAATTTTTTTTGTGTCTTTTGAGAAACTGGTAAAGCAGCTAAAATGGCCAGCTGAAATCTGGCCTCTTTTATTACAAAGCAAGCTAACCAGAAAAGCCCATGAGGTTTATTCCCTGTTGCCTGATGAAAGTTCATCAAATTATGAACTGACAAAAAATGCTATGAATTAGTACCTGAAGCCTATCGCCAAAAGTTTAGGACCCTCAAGAAGCAAGCTAATCAAACTTAACTGGAGTTTGAAAGAAGTAAGCAGTGGCTGAGGATTCTTAAAGTACAGTTCAGCTATGAGAATCTCAGAGAAGTAATTCTGTTAAAGGAATTTAAAAACTCTCTCCCACTCTCCAGAAAGACACATGTAGAGGAGCAGTGGGTTCAGAGAGCCTGACGAGCAGCTGTTCTGGCTGATGAGTTTGCCTTAATCTATAAGTTGGTTTCAAGGGGAAAACCTTTCCTAGTCACCCCCATAAATCCGAAAAGGACAAAGAGTGGAAAGGTGATAGGAGCCCAAGCCGTCCTGGGAGAGAAAGGAAAGCAGGAGACACAGGGGGTCCTCCTCTAGCCATAAAGGAAAGTGCTGTAAGCAGGACTGAGACCTGGAGACCAGTGTGCTTCCATTGTAATAAGGTAGGTCATCTAAAAGCTGACTGCTGAAAACTAAAGGGAAAACCTGCAGGGTTAATCAGGGCACATCCGCTCAGTGAAGAAGGAATCAAGGAGGAGAGAACCACAGAGTAAGCTGTGGCTTTAACTGCAGTAAGTATGCAACCCAGGAAGCTTACTATTGCAAGTGCAGGATAATTTAACAGGATTCCTAAAGGCTATCAGGGTTTTGTGTTTGAAGGGAAAGTAACCCCATACCCCTCGAGTTGCGCAAGCAAGCCCATAGTAATTCTCAGGGACATGGGCCACTAGTGCTTTTTACTGGGAAAAGGCCTGACCTTTCCCCCAGAGAGTGCAGTGAACACCAGAATGGTGGTGAATGGTATTGGAGGGCAGTGTATGCCTGTACCTGTACACAGGATGCACCTGGAGTGCAACCGAGTTTCGGAACCGCTGACTGCAGGGATTGTCCCTAGTTTGCCTATGGACGGCATTAACCTGCTCCTAGGTAATGATCTGGGGGGGGGGGTGGTAAAGATGGTAGCCCGCCCCCAGTAGTTAAAGAGAGACCGCAGGAGGTCAGAGAAACAGGGCAGTGGCGGAAGACATTCCCTTGCAGTTTTCCTGAATGTATATTGAGTGAGGCCATGATCAAACCAGCTTCCCCAGAGGAGACTGCATTGGCACTGCAGGCAAATGACCATGAGGTCTGTCTGTCTGAGACTTTCTTTGGGAAGTTGGAAGACCCAGTGCATGAATTAAATGGATTTTCCCTAGCTGAGGCCCAGCAAGCCGACCCAGTATTGCGAGAGTTAGCGCAGGCTGCCCAGTCTGAAAGTGAAGCAGAGGGAGTCCCTGATTGCTCCTATTTAAAGAATGAGGTACTGATGAGAAAATGGAGTTCTCCTCACAGATCTGAAAGCAAGGAGTGGGCAGTTGTTCACCAGCTAGTGGTGCCACAGAGGTACCGGAGAGAAATATTAAGAAGGGCCCAAGAGACTACAGTGGCTGTACATGCCAGTATACGAAAGACCAAAGCCTGCATAAGACAGCAGTTTGACTGGCCAGAACTCCACAATGATGTGGTGGAGTACTGCAGGAGTTGCCACATGTGCCAGGTTGAAGGAAAACCCCAACCTACAGTGAAACCTGCACCCCTAAGTCCTGAGTTACATGTAGGCCAGACCAGGTAAGGACAGCAGACTTCCTTCCCTAAAGGACATTAGTGAACCAGATGGGATTTCACAACAATCGACAATGGTTTCATGGTCACCATTACTGAGATTATCCATTTTTTAATTCCAGATTTATTAAATTCCACCAGCTATCATGGTGGGAATTGAACCCGTGTTCCAGGAGCATTAGCCTAGGCCTCTGTATTGCTAGTCCAGTGACATTACCACTATGCAACTGCCTCCCCTTCAAAAACAAAAGGGAAATCCAAAAATTTCTGTTTCAATAATGAGTAAAATTACAGGTTCAGTGCAGAGAAAATAGATATGTGCAGGATTCAAATGCATGATGAGCTGCATTCGGTGGATGCAATTCTTCCTTACCTGGTTGAGTTCTTATTTTAAAATACTTGTCTTGA
Organism: Heterodontus francisci; assembly: GCF_036365525.1. Taxonomy (NCBI): domain Eukaryota; kingdom Metazoa; phylum Chordata; class Chondrichthyes; order Heterodontiformes; family Heterodontidae; genus Heterodontus; species Heterodontus francisci. The sequence continues at coordinate 41,616,519 of NC_090377.1, read as the reverse complement.
AATTAGGCATGACAAGTTCCTTCTATTCTTCCTTCTACATGTGTGTGTGTCTCCCTCTCTCTTCATCCACTTCTGCACCCCCACCACCGCCCTCCACCCCCCCCCACCCCATCCCGCACTTATGCTCACTGACACACGAGGGGTAATTTCAAACTAACCTGCCTGCCAAAAAATGGACAGGATTGGACTGATCAACTATTTTATACACCACACAATTTTTCTTCCATTGCTGCCTATGAAAAGTAAAATCAGGCAGGGAGTGAAATGAGGCATCGACCTAATCCAATTCATCTTCTGGCAGATGGGTTACGTGAAAATCACTCCAACACTAACTCGCTAATTCTCTCTTGCTCAGTCGTCCCTGATACTTACTCGGGGCCATTACAAGAGTGGGGTTTGGTGGGGTGAGGGGTTTGGAAGAATTTCTATGAGCCTCTTACAGAAAATGACTGCAGGATGTCTTAAATTTTCTCAATAAGTGTCCTGTCTGATAGCCTGGTTAGGTCAGTTGAGAAAGCAACCAGGTAGCGCAGTCAGGTAAGTTGGAGATTGGGGGTGCTGAGGGGATGTTGGACATCAGGGGGTAAGGAGCCAGAAATGGGGTGATGCAGACTGTGGAGAATGGGACATAATAGGGTCTGACTGTGGGGGTCTGTCTGCTTGACAGGTGAGAAATCAACCAGGTAGTGGATGCCAGGTCAGATGGAGATTGGGGAATGCTGAGGAGATGTTGGACATCAGGGGGTGAGGAACTAGAGATGGGGTGACTGCGATTGTGAGGAAATGGGACATCATAGGGTCTGATCGTGGGATTTGTAAAGAGATTAGCTTGTTGGGACATGGGGAAACACTTTTGCTGCTCCTAGCCCACAAGTAGTGCTTTAAATGTACTTGCCTTACAATTGGGCCCTCCTTGCCTGCTTTTACCTGCTGTGATTCTCCATCGGTTACAATTAACAATAAACCTGTTAAAATTGTGGCACACAGCCTCCTTTGAATGATTTTACTGACTAACCCACCTCGTGAGAGCAGATTAATCACTCACCACCTCCTACCCACCTGTGCTAAATCCGGAAGTGGGTGGATTGGAAGTGGGCTTTATTAAAATCTGTTCTGGGGGTTAGAATTCCATCCACCTCACCCTCCTTCCCATCTCTGTCTGTTTCTCTCCCACATATGCTATCTGGGCGTTTATCTCTCATATTTAGTAGTTACAAGAGATTTCATTTTGAACAGCAGAAAGAAATGCCAAATAAGTATTCTGTTTTTGAAAGTGGGCCGGAACTGCATTTTTCAATCTCTTTCTTGAAATTGTCTTTTTTAAGACCAGGTCTCTGGATAGATTATATTGATTAACCAGCTCCAATGCTAGGACCTGCATTTCATGCTTCGCTATTTACTGCCTTGAAAATATTTCCTATTGCAAAGGCTTTAGCTTTAATCTCCTATGGATGACCTTGTATCTAGTTGTTGACAGAAGTCAATGTTCCTCTCTGGTAGTTTTACTCTTAACTTTTTGTACGGTCACAAGAATATAAAAGATTGAAGATTGCTATAATGGAGATGAATACTTGGATTTTGATAGCAAAAAAAAACAAAATTGCAAGTTTAAAATTACCAACATTTTCAAGACAGTTTTTTTTAACAAATTAATGTAAATGTCCATCTGTGTAGTTCAGAGAAGGTTCACTCAGCTGATTTGTGGGATGAGAGGTTTGTCTTATGAGGAAAGGTTAAGCGGGTTGGGCTTATATTCATTGGAGTTTAGAAGATTGAGAAGTGATCTTATTGAAATGTATACGATTCTGAGAGGGCTTGACAGGGTAGATGCTTTGGGGATGTTTCCCCTCATGCGGGAACCTAGAATTAGGAGGCACAGTTTCAAATTAAGGGTTCTCCCATGCAGATGAGGAGGAATTTCTTCTCTCAAAGGTTTAGTGCTTGGAATTCTCTTCCCCAGAGAGCAATGGAGGCTGGGTCATTTAATATATTCAAGGCTGAGTTAGATTTTTGATCTACAAGGGAGTCAAGGGTTATGGAGGCAAGTATGAAAGTGGAGTTAAGGCCACAATCAGATCAGCCATGATCTTATTGAATGGGGGAGCAGGCTTGAGGGGCTGAATGGCCTACTCCTGCTCCTATTTCTTATGTTCTAAATGTACTATATATTATCTATTTGTCCAGCCCTGTACCTATTTTTCTCTGCCTTTGGGAGCACTGTCATGTTATGTTTAACAAACTGAAATTTTTAACTCCGTCATATCAATCTTTTCATAATATAATTTTGAAAGAATATTTGCACTGTATTTTTGCAAAATGAGAAGATGGAGGCCAAAAGGAAATCCAGTGAAGCAGATGCAGCCACTTGAATTATGGTGGAACATATAAAAGGAAATCGAGGCAAAGATTCTGCTGTCAGTTTAGATGAATACTGCTCTATACCCCTGAGAAGGTGTTTAAAATTATCAGTATCTCTGGAATACTGCATTAGTTTGCAATACAGAGAGGGGGATCATTCAACCGGAGAACAATGAATATCAGTCTAGGGTCTTGGAATAAGAGGAAGACGAGGGGGAGGATGCTTATCATAGAATTACAGAATGGTTACAGCACAGAAGGAGGCCATTCAGCCCGTTGTGCCCTTGCCAGCTCTCTGCAAGAGCAACCCACCTAGTCCCACTCCCCCACCTTTTCCCATAGCCTTGCAATTGTTTTCCCTTCAGATAATTATCTAATTCTCTTTTGAAATTCTTGATTGAATCTGCCTCCACCACACACTCTGGCAGTGCATTCCTGATCCTACCACTCGCTGCATAAAATTTATTTTTCCCCATGTCGCCATTGCTTCCTTTGCTAATCATCTTAAATGGGTGTCCTCGGGTTCTCAACCCTTCTGTCCACGGGAACAGTTTCTCCCTATCTACTCTGTCTAGACCCCTCACGATTTTCAACGCCTCTACCAAATCTCCTCTTAACCTTCTCTGTGGCGAATAGCCACAGCTTCTCCAATCTATCCATGTACCTGAAGTTCTTCATCCCTGTAATGATTCTTGTTAATCTTTTCTCCCTATGTGAAGCACGGAAGAATAGATATCAGTAATTGATTTACAGGACTTTAACTTAAAAGCTGCACATGTGGCCATGCTTGACAAGTCCTAGCATCATATCTGTCATGCACTGGCCCCATTAATAACACACTTACACTAAATCACCACTGCCTTGGCCACCATTCTAGTCCATACCCACCACATTTTGACAATAAATTTACAAGTGCTTTTCAAAGAAGATAACACTAGTTTATTTCCCTGCTCGAGTTCTTTGTCTCTCCTTTAATATTTTGGTGTCAAGTACTCTTGGTGCCATGCAATGTGCAAACCATCTACTTCCTAGTCTTAATAATAATTGCCACCTACCTATCCCTTGGTTATCACCCAAAGAAGTAAATATCTCCTTTTCCCTGTTCTTTCCACACACCTGTTACTGAGTGTCCCATGAGGAAGATCAGGGATCTGGGTAAGGCTAAACCATTTGCCACTAAAATGGAGTCTGAACCTACCCCATCAAGGCCAAAAGAGTGAAATTCCATTAAATTGGAGTCCCAACTGTTAATAGCAACAGACAGTGTTGGAAGACAAAATTTAACTTCGAGATTACCGTAGAATCACCACTTGCTCTATGCAGGTTTCCAAAATCCTCTTGCATAGTATCACAGATGTCAAAACCAGAATGCTGGATTTTAGCCACCATTGCATGGAGGGAGCTCTGACAATTTTCAAAGAACTGCTTTGAATCACTTCTGTTAATTAATAATTTCAGCTTTGCATGCAGTCCCTGCAGGCTACATGTCTGTATGTCCTACAGCAGATGTATATCTGACCTTAGACCTCCCTTCCTCTCGTTGCTTGTCTGCTGCCACCTCCACTTGTTCCTCCACATTAGTACAGGGTGCCTTACAAGCCGGTTTCTTCTGATCCTCTCTTTCAGATTACACGAGGTGAATTCATGTGAGCTGATACTTACAAGGTCTGGAGTATTTGACCACTGCCCATGAAAAGTTCCAGCTTGTCTCTGTTAAGAGTGATATTGTCTTAGGAGACCCCTGCACAAAGATATAAGGAACCTATGTTGCGATAGGCTGACTGGGGAAAAAGCTCTATGTATGGGCAGCACAGTGGCTAGCACCACAGCCTCACCTGGGTTCGGTTCCGGGTATTGCCTGTGTGGCGTTTGCAAGTTCTCCCTGTGACTGTGTGGGTTTCCACCAGGTGCTCTGGTTTCCTCCCACAGCCAAAGACTTGCAGGTTGATAGGTAAATTGGCCATTATAAATTACTCCTAGTGTAGGTAGATGGTAGGAGAATTGTGGGAAAGTGGAGATGTGGTAGGGAATATGGGATTAATGTAGGATTAGTATAAATGGGTGGTTGATGTCTGGCACAGACTCGGTGGGCCGAAGGGCTTGTTTCAGTGCTGTATGACTCTCTGGTAGCAAATCTAAAGTGCTATATTCTTGCTGAGCATAGCTAGCAGCTTGTTTCTAACTGAGCTTGTAGGACAAGCAAGAAATTGAATAGGACATTTACCTTGGGGTGCCATGAAATCACTAAACTCTCCTTCACCAATGCCCTCTAGGACCTCAGCCTCTACAATTTTCCAAGCAACTTCATGGTGGCTAAGGTGGTGCCTGTTAGCTGAGAGCACCAATGCAAGTTGTATCTTAATGGTTGTGGACAGCCTTCTGGTTCAAGAAGTAATGCACACCAATGCTCAACTTGCATTCCATCTTGTGAAGGGATGACTACACACCTCTGGATTAAAATCTGGACATTTTACAGTTAAGTGCGTCCTAAAGTAGCAAAACCATAAATATTACTACTACTCCTACAACTCCCTACTGAAGAGGTGGGTTAGGGTTAGGAGTGGGAGGTGCAAAGGGGTTAGGGAGGAGGTACCAGTGCATAGGGCTTAGGTGGTTGAAAGCATGACCACCAATGGTGGGGCAAAGGGAGCGGGTATACATAGGGGGAAAGGAGACTTTGTGGAAGGGGAGAGTGTGGGGTTGGAGGAGGTTACAGAGATGGGGAATGGCAAGACCATTAAAGAAAGCAGATTTTATATTATAGGCTTTAGGGACTATTCAGTAAGGATATGTGTGAGTGGGACTTGGTGGGGTATAGGATACAGGTAGCAGAACTTTGGATGAGCTGAAATTCCATGGCTCCACATTTACCTGCTCAACAATTTCCTTGGTTCTGCCTTTGATGCCCTCATTGCCACAAGTCACTCAATGGAGGTGGAAATGGAGACCGGGGTGCACACAAAATGGCCTGGGGTGGCATTGGGCAGCATGTCCTGCCCCGATAACATTTTGTATCAGGACGGGAAAGGCTGAGGACGGCCTTCCCGCCCAGAGACCAATCGAGGCCTTTAAGTGGAAAATTAATGGCCACTTAAGGGAAGTTTCCCACCTCTGCTCCCATGTCACTGCTTGGAGATACTGCCAGGTAAGACCTGGTGGCATCCTAGCGGGCTTGCGGGGGGTGGGATCCCTCCTCTGGGGGCACTCCATGGCCCATGGAAGGCCCTCCGGCAGCAATTGCAGTAAGACCCTCCCCCACCCTCATCAACCTCCCTGACCTAACACCCGTGCCAAGGCCTGTCTGACTGCACCAGTGACCACTACCCCGACCCTGCATCCTGGTGTCTCCTCCATCTTCATCACTGCAGGGCCTCCTGTAATACTGGGGCAGTGGCCACCGCTCCCAGTGACACTGCTGGTACTGCAGAGCTGCCATCCCTCTGATTGGCCGGCAGCTCTGGAGGTGGAACTTGTCCTTTAAAAGAATGGCATCCCCCAATAACAGACAGTTAATTGGCTGTCTGTCTTGGAATTCCACTGGGGGTCCAACAGAAGGCTGAGGCTGGGTCTCTCCTGCTTTCTGGCCCACTGCAAGAACCCCCATCACTGGGAAAAATCTGGCCAAGGTCTCCCATGTAAGATATTTCTGCTGTAACAGTTTACCTTTCCCACCTTACTCTGCAAATTTCTCCAGGCTCAGGTGCTATTTAATGCATTTTGGTCCTTTGACTCTGATCTCTTGTGCAACCCTCACGTCCTCTGTTCCTCCAGTGGTACCTTGGCCACACACTTGGAAAATACCAGTGAAGGATAGGAGACAAACATTAGCCCTTTGGATATAGATCCACTACCTAATTCTTGAATAACAGCGGAGTTTCTTTGTACCATTTATTTACTTTCTGTAATCCTAGTGAATCACAAATTTAATTTAAACTCAGAATATGTGTCATATGGAACTGCTGGTTCATCTATGCATATTATTGATTTGATAAGCATTGCGCATGAATCCTATGTGAAAGATATCTCATGTATTTATATCAACTCCACTTTTACTCTATGGGGTACAAAGGCACTTTAGAGCATTTATGGCATCTTTGTTGTATTATGTATGAAGTTGAAACAATAGTTTTTGTTGGATCATAGCAGTGGCTCCTGACACTTTACCATGTATTTTAACCATTGCATAGATTATATAAGTAGTTAAGATGTTAATGAGCTATCTTTGAAGTTGCATCCTTAAGCTGTATATAGTATGCAATTTGTTAGCCAGTCTCAGCAATTCATAAAAAGCCCCTCACCCATTGCGTCACCCCTGTGACCCAAGCTGCCCCCCCCCCCCCACCCCCTCGCAAACGACCACCCTAGCCTCACCAGGGCACGACCGATACCCCTGGTGCGGCATGCCCAATTTACCTTCACTCCTGGCTCCATGTTGTTGGCTGGGCTGCAGCCCCAACAGTTGCCATTGCTCCCGGTGGCGCTGCTGGGACTACGAGCTGCCAGGCCACTGATTGGCCGGCAGCTCACTGAGGTGGGACCTCCTCCTTCAAGTGGGTGGAAGTCTGGCCTCAGGACAATTAAAGCCTGGGGACCCATAAAATATGGGACGGATCCCCGGGCTGGCTGGAAGTGGGTTCACCACCGACTTTTACGTCCGTGGCGAATTCCTGTCCATCTAAGGTAAAATCCAGCCCATGGTCAGGCAGTTAGCAAGGTTTTTGAAATAGATTTTGTGAAGAAATCAGAGAGCAAAAGACGAAGAGAGTTTTCAGAGATTTTTTTGCCTTTGCCAAATTTGCATTGAAAATTAAAGCTTGTGACTATAGCCATAAACGTTGTCAGACATATCTCCAGCTATCATCCTATACATTCATTTCAATGTGTAGAAGTATTTACGTTGCACTATTAAGAATTAATTAATTTCAGTAATTACAACACAAATTCAACCAATACCTATATAATTATATGATATTTCATTATATTCAAACTGATTTACATGTAATTATATGCAAATAGACATTGCCATTAGCTTTTAATTACATTGTAATTGTCACAAAATGTGCTAACATTATAAGTTAACTTGTGAAAAGTGATTGATGTATACCCACCTTTCATTAATTAGAAAACAGAAAGAATGACTTGCATTTTATATACCACCTTTCACAACCTCAGGTTGTCCTAAAACACTTTACAGATTATGAAGTACTTTTGAAGTGTTGTAATGTAGGAGACACAGTAGTCAAGCTCCCAAAAACTGAAAAGTGATAATGACCAGATTATCTGTTTATAGATATAGGACGAAGGATAAATATTGGCTCAGACTTTGGGGAGAACTTCCCTGCTGTTATTCGAAGCAGCACCATGGGAGCTTTTACATAAACATGAGCGGGCAGACAGGGCCTTGGTTTAATGTTTCATCTAGCAGATGGATCTGTAGAATTCCTGGGAGAGATGATGATCTCTTTCTCCCTCCCTCAATAATGTTACTGCATTCTCGGAGTTTTGGTGGATATTTAACTGTATTAATGTCCACACTTACAGATTTTTGCAGATATAATAACTTTTGTCTGTTTGTTTTTATATTGATTAATTCTTGTTCTGTTTCTCTTGGCTGAAATGGCTTTTTCCTTTCCATTTTATCTAATACTTGCCCAGGAGCCCTCATGTTGGTAGTGCAACCTAAGGTATGCTTGTTGAAAAAAATCTGGAATAATTTGTCCGTACATCTTTATCTTATCCTGTAGGTCACACCTTAATTAAATTATTGCAGTATGTGGTTTGGATTGTACCTTTCACAAATCCATTAGCCTGTATTTTGTGGTCAGGGACAAAAGAACCACATTTGCCATTCATCTTACAGACAGCGGCACACAAAGATTTTGATGAGCTTTAGAGCAAAGACCTTCTGTCATCAGGTACCTGTTCCAGTGCAGTGCCCTCTACAGAGGGTCTATGAGCAGAACCAGAAACAAAGAGGCTCTTCAACCAATCTGAGGCACGCAGAGTCCAAAACCAGGAAGTAAAAGACATAAATTAGATTTACATAATACATGGAAATGGAAATAAAAATTGAGAAATACAAATGGGATTAAGGGAAAGAGATAAAAGAGATAGTAAAAGTTAAAAAAGTAAATTTCCAACACATTTTTTTGAGGGAATGATACTGCAAACTTGTAAAATATCTTTTCAGTGCCCAAGATATTTTCAATAGTAATTATCACCTATCATGCCATTAAAGACTTATTTACTCCTGAATGCACCAGCCCTAACTACTTCTGCCATCTTTAGTGAGGAACAAGATAGCAAGTACAGCAAGTTCATGCTGTTGCAGTCATTTCAATGCTGAATCTACAGGTGGGGACAGGAACAGTGCGCCCTGTGGGGGAGCAGGGTATCTCTGACAGCAACTTCCAGGTATTATGTTTAATTGCGCAGGTATGGACACCGGAAGTTCTGTCCAATTCACCCCATAATAACGGGGAGTGCCGATAGCCTCACTGTTATTATTACAGAAAAATCGAGGACATGATTTGTCATAGCCAAAACATTTCAATGGTACATTTCAGTTAATGTGGCAATACAATAGGACTGGTGAGGTTTTCCTTCAGGGTTTTCAGGAAAATAGTAAAAATATGATTATCAACATTTTGTTGAATATAGTGCTGGATTTCATAAGCTCACTGGATGGCGGCCCACCTGCGGCTCATTTAAATAACTGGGGTGGGCCGTGCCTTCCAATCACATGGAAGGGGTGGGCTGTCCGTCCCCAGCAATAACGTCGGCTGCCTGTGCGCAGGCACTGACGTCCTTTTTAAAGGGCAGTCAGCCCTATCGGCTTATTTTAATATTTTAAAAAATGTTCAATAAAATGACATAAATACATTTCTTTTTCCCCTCTCCTATCCCACACCAACAATTACCATCTGACCTTTCCCCTCTAAACTGCACATAGTTCAAAGTACAACCCTTCCTGCCATCCCCTATATCCATGACGTTAATTTGACCCCGTCCCCTCCCCCCAGCACTGATAAACTTACCTCCTCCCCCCTCCTACCGACTATTGTTGTGCCTTGTTTCCCCAGACGGGGATCCGAAGGCGCATGAGTGCCAGCCGCTGGGCCAAAGATCGCGGCGGGTCATTAAGATTAAGGGTAAGTACATTTAAATGTAATAATTTTATTCATTTACTGAATATACTGATATATGCTGATTGTGACCCCATCGCTGAGCAGTGTGGGGGCCACCACGGTGCCTCACCGCCGCCGGAAGGATCGGGCCAGGCCCTGCTGGCGTCAAGGTCTGTGGCGGGCCTCATCTAGGGCCATCTTCAGGTTCCCCTGCCATGGATCCTGACGTCAATGGCTGCTTAAAATCCAGCCCATGATGTGATTCACACTTATTTCTTTCATCCATTAGTTTGATTTCTTGGTGTTTTGATTAATAAAACACAAAGAAATAAGATCAGCAGTGGGAATGGAAATACTGGTTCATGCTATCCTGAGCACATCTTGTTGAGAGTGAAATACACGTTTGGATTAGTGAATAGACTTTCTACAGTGTTCTTCCTTTAATTATCACCATGCCAATTTCTAATCAGTTTCAGAATGATTTTTTTTTTTAAAAGCAGGGTATAAATAACTTCTAAGCTGGAGATCTGACTAATATAATTAGGAAACTGTACAGAGGGCCTAATTTAGATTTGCACATTTTTATAAACAGGCGACATTTAATTGAAAGGAATATGCTGTAATTATATCTGATGGTTGAGCTGTAATAATTAGTAAATAGAAATAACTCCTTCAACAGAATGCAAAAAATTGCCTTGGATTAAAGATGACCTCTTTGGTATGTGCATCATTTTATTCATAATCAGATCTTCTCAAAAAACAACCTTTGTCTTTTTGGAGATATGTTTCTTTAATAAAAATATTGTTTGCCAGACTGTTTGCCATATGCAGAATTGAGACCACTCAGAATTTAATCTTCCATGGAGAAGACATAATTTTCAAATGGCAGTTGACAGGCTGCTATTTTGTGCTCTGTCATTTTCAAGGTAAAAGAGATTTGCCATCTTAAAATCGTAGCAGCAGAATAGATTTTTATCGTCACAAAACAGTTGGTGCAAATAAAAAGAAACTGTGTGGCATTGTTATGATTCTGGAATTGCTTCATTTAGTAACCTGAACTTTCAAAGCAGTTTTCTGTTGTTTGAAGCACACATTGTAAAAACGTTCATAAAATTTAAAAAAAAAACACTGGGTTAGAATTGTGTTTCTGACTGTAGTCCACATTGGGTGAGAGCAACTCGTTAGCTTATTTTGTGCCAACTGGCAAACGGCAATAGATAAGTCCTGGTGGAGGGTGCTAGTTACATGAATGATTGGGAGTCAGGGGAACACTCCTGCTCCTCCTGCCTCTACAGCAATGATATTTTTAAAAATTTGTTTATTTAAAAATATTTCGTTTTTTGGTGGCACCCAGCAGCCACTTTGAATCTCAAGCAGAGCAGGCATTATCACTGATAAATCCCCGACCATAAACATCCTGGGTGTCACCATTGATCAGAACCTTAACTGGACCAGCCACTTGCCTGGATGAGTGCAGCTCCAACAACACACAAGAAGCTCAACACTATCCAAGATAAAGCAACCTGTTTGATTGGCAACCCATCCACCATCTTAAACAGTCACTCCCTCCACCACCAGCACACAGTAGCAGCAGTGTGTACAATCTACAAGATGCACTGCAGCAACTCGCCAAGGCTCCTTCGCACCTTCCAAACTCACAGCCTCTACCACCTATAAGGACAAGCGCAGCAGATAAATGGGAACATCACCACCTGCAAGTTCCCCTCCAAGCCACACACCATCCTGACTCGGAACTATATCGCCATTTCTTCACTGTCTCTTGGTCAAAATTCTGGAACTCCCTCCCAAACAATACTGTGGGAGTACCTACACCCCATGGACTACAGCAATTCAAGAAGGCAGCTCACCACCACTTTCGCAAAGGCATTTAGGGATGGGCAATAAATCCTGGCCTTGCCAGTGACACTTGCATCCCATGAACTAATTTAAAAAAGAGGACTAACTGCAATATTGCATTTAGCAGAATGGGCCTCAAGCCAGCATTAAGACCCTCACTTACACATGTAAAGGGCCGAATGCCTCCATTAGGTGGCCACAGGCTTGCATATCAGGTTGCATGCCTTTCAGGTGCCCTTTGGGGGTGGGATGTAGGTCCCCTAAAGTAGCCTTTGCTGCACCTGTTTTATGCCTGTGAAATGGGCCCAACTGGGAGCAATTCCTATGCCGTACAATACCAGACAAAATGGTGTTCTCTGTTGAGAAGCTTTCTCAAGGTAGCAGAGGGAGCAATCAGTGCTGTATTAGTATTAGGAACCTTATTTCTAATTTGGATTTTGGATTTGGAAGCGCCATGCAGCCATCAAATTTTGCAGAACAGTTCACAAGATAATGAGGAAGGCCACTTAGTCTATTTCAATTCATCCATTCATCTATTCTATCTGGACATCCATTCTAAGCATTAATCACTCTTTTTTTTATGTAAAGTAGAGATCTATGCCATTGATCCTAAATTTACCTTTCACTAAAACAAAAATAGAAAATCCTGGAAGTAACCAGTAGGCCAGTAAGCAGCCAAGGAGTGAAGAGACATTTTAACTTTTCAGCTGTAACCTTTCATCAGAACTGGAAAAGAAATAGTTCTTCCAAAGAGCTGGCATAAGCACAATGGACCAATGCGCTCCCTGTGTACTGTATCATTCTATGGGCAGAATTTTAACTGCCAAGGAGAGACCGGCTCGGATGTGGGAAAGGGGTTAAAATCCCTGAAAAGTGGAGTCAGCTCGGAAACCTGACATGATCCTGCCCACTTCTGGGTTTGACCCTGCTTTAGCAGCCAATGCATGGGTTCCCCGAGTTCTCCATATCTCACGAGGGACAATGAGGCAAAGTGCACAGCGGGAAGTGATGGTTAATGAAACTGATGTACTGGAAAGACTGTGTTTTAATTCATTCATGGGATGTGGGCGTCGCTGGCCATGCCAGCATTTATTGCCCAAACCTAATTGCCCTTGAGAAGGTGGTGGTGAGCTGCCTTCTTGAACCGCTGCAGTCCATTTGGGGTAGGTATACCCACAGTGCTGTTAGGGAAGGAGTTCCAGGATTTTGACCCAGTGACAGTGAAGGAACGGCGATATAGTTCCAAGTCAGAATGGTGTGTGACTTGGGGGGGGAACTTGCAGGTGGTGGTGTTCTCATGCATTTGCTCCCCTTATCCTTCTAGTTGGTAGAGGTCGCGGGTTTGGAAGGTGCTGTCTAAGTAACCTCCCTCGGTGCATTGCTGCAGTGCATCTTGTAGATGGGACACACTGCTGCCATTGTGTGTCGGTGGTGGAGGGAGTGAATGCTTCTAGATGGGGTGCCAATCAAGTGGGCTGCTTTGTCCTGGATGGTGTCGAGCTTCCTGAGTGTTGTTGGAGCTGCACCCATCCAGGAAAGTGGAGAGTACTCCATCACACTCCTGACTTGTGCCTTGTAGATGGTGGACAGGCTTTGGGGAGTCAGGAGATGAGTTTCTCGCCTCAGGATTCCTAGCCTCTGACCTGCTCTTGTAGCCATGGTATTTATATGGCTACTCCAGTTCAGTTTCTGGTCAATGGTAGCCCCAAGGATGTTGATAGTGGGGGATTCAGCAATGGTAATGCCATTGAATGTCAAGGGGAGATGGTTAGATTCTCTCTTGTTGGAGATGGTCATTGCCTGGCATGAATGTTACTTGCCACTTATCAGCGTAAGCCTGGATATTGACCAGGTCTTGCTGCATTTCTACATGGGCTGCTTCAGTATCGGAGGAGTCACGAATGGTGCTGAGCATTGTGCAATCATCAGCGAACATCCCCACTTCTGACCTTATGATTGAACGAAGGCCATTGATGAAGCAGCTGAAGATGGTTGGGCCTAGGACACTACCCTGAGGAACTCCTGCAATGATGTCCTGGAGCTCAGATGATTGACCTCCAACAACCACAATCATCTTCCTTTGCGTTAAGGTATGACTCCAACCAGCGGAGAGTTTTCCCCCTGATTCCCATTGACTTCAGTTTTGCTAGGGTTCCTTGATGCCATATTCGGTCAAATGCTGCCTTGATGTCAAGGGCAGTTACTCTCACCTCACCTCTTGAGTTCAGCTCTTTGTCCATTAGACTAGCTTTTTAATTCCAGATTTATTAATTGAATTCAAATTCCACCTTCTGCTGTGGTGGGACTTGAACCCATGTCCCCAGAGCAATACCCTGGGTCTCTGGGTTACTAGACCAGTGACAATACCATTACACCACTGCCTCCTCACTTTAAAGATTGAAATTGCTAAGCTTGTGGTCAGCCACAGTGAAAGGCTTGTGGTTGTAAGATTGGTTCTGAGAGCCTGAAATCTCTACTTTGAGGATCGATTTCAATTTTTTAGCAGTACTTTCAACTGCCTTGGAGACGACTCGCCTTCATTTCAACTTCCTTGCTGTCAGCCCTTACTGCAGCATGGGAGCAGCTAATGCAACAATAGCCTGGACCTCTGATGAGCAATAGGAGCAGCCACACCAGGAGCAACAGCAAGAGCACCACGAGCTGCGACAGTAGCTGCTTACTCCACAGCCACATGCTGCTCAAAAGGACAAAAGGGATGGACACAGAGCTGCAGCTTGTAGGCGGTGATACCCCCAGCACAGGGTCTACAGACAGGGGGTGTGCTTCTTCGAGAGAGCGCAGTAGTACCTCAGGAAGCTCAGGCTTTCACGGCAGGTCATTGTAGCCTCCTGGAACAAGACCTCCTTCCAAGAGGACCAGGTGGGCACACATTACCAGTGGCCCTCAAGGTCACCACAATCTTGAATTTCTTTGCCACCACCTCTTTCCGGGGATCTGCTGATGAGCTCTCCAGGATCTCTCAGTCTGCTGCCCATAAGTGCATCACCCAGGTCACCAAACTTGTTTTCTATTATGTTAACTTTGCCACGATGAGGCCAGTCAAACAAAGATGGCTGTCAGCTTTGCTACAGTGGCTAGATTCCCACGGGTGCAATAATTTCATGCATGTGGAAATCAAAGTGCTCTCAGATCAGACTGTAGTCTTCTTGAAACGAAAGGGTTTCCACTCCATTAACGTCCATCTAATTTGTCACCACCCGTAAGTTATCATGCATGGCTGCGCTAGATATCTAGGGAGCTGCAGCAATCACATCTCCCGCAGATTTTCACTCCTTCACCCCACCTCAATGGTTGACTGCTGGGAGAAAAGGCTATCTTCTGAAGACCTGGCTGCTGACTCCTGTGAGGAATCCTACCACTCTGCCAGAGGGGAGATACAACCGGAGCCACATCACCACCTGGGCTATAGAACAAGCCATTGGATTGGTTCAGGTGCCTGGACAGATCTGGGGATGCGCTTTAATATGCCCCATCAAGGATCTCCAGGATTGTTGTGGTCTGTTGTGCCCTTCACAACATTGTGCTGCAGAGAGAAATGGAGCTGCAGCAAGAGGCAAGTGGGGAACGGCTGGCATCCAAGGAGGAGGGTGAGGAGGGGGAGGGGCTAGATGAGGTCTTGGTGCCTGTAGCTGTACACCTGGCTGCCAGAGAAGCCCACAACAGCCTCATCCAGGCATGATTTGCTTAAAATGTTTGTGTGAAGCCATCTGAGAATTCCATCAGAAACCCTGTGCCCACCCCACCCACCCTGCCCCAAGGCACCTCATTCCAACAGTCAACCAGCCAACCATCTCATTCACACCCTTTTCTCCTCACATTGGCTGATCATAGCATTCACCTGAAGGCCACTGTGCAGGGTAAATGGACGATACAACAAAGTAGAGGTCATGAGAATGAGGAGTTCGAATAAAGTCTTTAATTATTGAAATAAACATCAGTGTAATGCCATTAACATTGGTATATACACACCCAAGTGAATTCCCGTGTGCAACGAAGACATATTTTTCATCCACTTCCTCTTACTCCTACGTGGTGCAACCCCTGTGGCTTCAGCTGAGCTGGAGCTAGGTTGCTCATTATTTCTGCTCTGACAGACGAGGGCCCCACCAAAGACTGCTCCACTTGCACTCTGTAAAGGGGCAGGCGTGACCATCAGGGTAGGGGGCAGCATGTGTAGCTCTGTCTGGGGACGGGAGTGAGGCGAGGGTGTAGTGTGGGAGGCAAAGGATGAGAAGTAGGAGTGCCTTGAGAAGAGTCCCTACTGCCGTGTTTCCTTTCTCCATCTTCCCTCTCAGGGCACAACTGTACTTTCCCTGCTATCCAAGAGCTGGAGAGAAAAAGGAAGCATACATAAGGTCTAGGCGGCTGATGAAAGACGAAGCTTTGAAAGAATATCGGGAATGTAGGACCAATCTGAAACGAGGAATTAAGAGGGCTAAAAGGGGTCATGAAATATCTTTAGCAAACAGGGTTAAAGAAAATCCCAAAGCCTTTTATTCATATATAAGGAGAAAGAGGGTAACTAGAGAAAGGATTGGCCCACTAAAGGACAAAGGAGGAATGTTATGCTTGGACTCAGAGAAAATGGGTGAGATTCTAAACGAGTACTTTGCATCGGTATTCACCGAGGAGAGGGACATGACGGATGTTGAGGTTAGGAACAGATGTTTGATTACACTAGGTCAAGTCGGCATAAGGAGGGAGGAAGTGTTGGGTATTCTAAAGGGCATTAAGGTGGACAAGTCCCCAGGTCCGGATGGGATCTATCCCAGGTTACTGTGGGAAGCGAGAGAGGAAATAGCTGGGGCCTTAACAGATATCTTTGCAGCATCCTTAAACACGGGTGAGGTCCCGGAGGACTGGAGAATTGCTCATGTTGTCCCCTTGTTTAAGAAGGGTAGCAGGGATAATCCAGGTAATTATAGACCGGTGAGCCTGACGTCAGTGGTAGGGAAGCTGCTGGAGAAGATACTGAGGGGATAGGATCTATTCCCATTTGGAAGAAAATGGGCTTATCAGTGATAGACAACATGGTTTTGTGCAGGGAAGGTCATGTCTTACCAACTTAATAGAATTCTTTGAGGAAGTGACAAAGTTGATTGATGATGGAAGGGCTGTCGCTGTCATATACATGGACTTCAGTAAGGCGTTTGATAAGGTTCCCCATGGTAGGTTGATGGAGAAAGTGAAGTCGCATGGGGTCCAGGGTGTACTAGCTAGATGGATAAAGAACTGGCTGGGCAACAGGAGACAGAGAGTAGCAGTAGAAGGGAGTTTCTCAAAATGGAGACGTGTGACCAGTGGTGTTCCACAGGGATCCGTGCTGGGACCACTGTTGTTTGTGATATACATTAATGATTTGGAGGAAAGTATAGGTGGACTGATTAGCAAGTTTGCAGACGACACTAAGATTGGTGGAGTAGCAGATGGTGAAGGGGACTGTCAGAGAATACAGCAGAATATAGATAGGTTGGAGAGTTGGGCAGAGAAATGGCAGATGGAGTTCAATCAGGGCAAATGCGAGGTGATGCATTTTGGAAGATCCAATTCAAGAGTGAACTATACAGTAAATGGAAAAGTCCTGGGGAAAATTGATGTCCAGAGAGATTTGGGTGTTCAGGTCCACTGTTCCCTGAAGGTGGCAACGCAGGTAAATAGAGTGGTCAAGAAGGCATACGGCATGCTTTCCTTCATCGGACGGGGTATTGAGTACAAGAGTTGGCAGGTCATGTTACAGTTGTATAGGACTTTGGTTCGGCCACATTTGGAATACTGCGTGCAGTTCTGGTCGCCACATTAACAAAAGGATGTGGATGCTTTGGAGAGGGTGCAGAGGAGGTTCACTCGGATGTTGCCTGGTATGGAGGGCGCTAGCTATGAAGAGAGGTTGAGTAGATTAGGATTATTTTCATTAGAAAGACGGAGGTTGAGGGGGGACCTGATTGAGGTGTACAAAATCATGAGAGGTATAGACAGGGTGGATAGCAAGAGGCTTTTTCCCAGAGTGGGGGATTCAATTACTAGAGGACACGAGTTCAAAGTGAAAGGGGAAAAGTTTAGGGGGGATATGCGTGGAAAGTTCTTTACGCAGAGGGTGGTGGGTGCCTGGAACGCGTTGCCAGCGGAGGTGGTGGATGCGGGCACGATGGCGTCTTTTAAGATGTATCTAGACAGATACATGAATGGGCAGGAAGAAAAGAGATACAGAACCTTAGAAAATAGGCGACATGTTTAGATAGAGGATCTGGATCGGCGCAGGCTTGGAGGGCCGAAGGGCCTGTTACTGTGCTGTAATTATCTTTGTTCTTTGTTCTTTCTTTGAGTGCACTTGGCTGCACTTCAGTGAGCTATTGAGTCACCAAGGTGAGGCTTTGCTCCATCCTGTGTAGAGTGTGTGGGCCATTGATCATTGATAGGCCAGCATACACTTGGTTGCCTGCCGTGTCTGATTCTCCATGCAGGTGGCCTCTCTTTTCATGGAGGTGGAGATCAGCACAAATGCCTGTAACATCATGGCATTGATGCTAGAGATGGACTGCTCCAATTTCTCCAAGGGTGCATACTGCCTCTGGATATGCTGACAGAAGCACACATGTTTCTTGTTGCTGATCCACAAAGTTCCCTTTTCCTGGCTGACCCTGAGGGTCAGCATCTATGTCCAGCTGAGTGTCCTGCATCCTCTGAAAGGGACTCTCCACTGCTGTCCCTATCTCCAGCACCTGCTCCTGCTCACATGTGATGTGTGCCTTACTATGTGCCAATCTATCTATCTCTAATGCAGGACCCACTGCAGAGTGTGAATCTGCGCTGGTGGAGGGTGCACATGAGTCATCCGATGGTGCATCCTCAGAGTGCTCACCTTCCTGAGGACTCCTAAGCTCCTCTGTCACCCATGCAGAGTCAGTGGGGGATGAAACACACGGGTTAGTGCTGACATTGAGAAAGGGTAAAATTCAGCATTGTGCATATCATGATCATTCAGTTAGTGGTGGCATCAACTTAACATGGGTGACAGTTAAGTGCCAAGTAGAAGTGCATCATCTAATGCTGTCACTGGGTCTCTGAGCCACCCCTATCTCTTCGTCGCTGATGCCCGGTACATACGCCACCTCGCAGATCTTCAGGATGTCGTCCTCCAATGTGATTAGGATGGCCATGGCTGCAGGTCTACCCCATTTCTCTGCCTCTCTCTGAAGTTGTGCATTCTCTTCTGAAATGAGAGTATGCGGAGAGTTATGAGTGAGAGAAGTGGAATGTGTGCTGAGGATGGAATGAGGCTATTTGAGGAGAGTGACTTTGAGGGATGGGTGTGAGAGGGCAATAGGATGAGGGTGAGTGTGAGTGTTGTCTGTTGAGATGGAGATTTGAGGAAGTGCTTGGAGAGAAAGGAACTGCAAGGTGTGTTGTTCAGAGGAATGCTGTACACGAGAATGTTAGGGAGGTCAGAGGGTGACAGCTGCCCGCTGAGAGTTGCAGAACACTCACCTTTATGGATCTAATGAGTTCATTAAACCTTTTGCAGGAATGAATCCAGATCCTGGGTACCGCAATCCTGCTGCTGATAGCTCTGCTATTTTCAGCCACACATGCTTCATTTGTGTGGCTGCTCCTTTGCTCCCGTCCACAGGGAAGAGGACTTCTCTTCTGGCCCTTACTGCCTGCAGCACGATCTCAGTGGAATAGTCAGAGAACCATGGGGCGGCCTTCCCAAGTCTTCCTTCTTGCTTTCAGATTGCTTCAGCAGCAACCTTTCCTGCAGTCATTCAGACCCTTTCCATTCATGGACTGCAGACCATCATCATGCCCACACTCTGTGATTGGCCGGTAAACTTGGGAGACGGGATGCTAATGCCGTGGCTATTTCAATAACCAACAGGCTGCTGACCCATTACTGGCCTCCTCACTGCGCGCGGGTCCATTTTTTGTTCAGATTCCGCCCAAGGCTCTATGAAAAGGAACAGAACAAAGGGAAGGAGTAGGAAAAAACATATTATTAGAAGAAAATCTAGCTAAATGGAACAATTTCCATGGTCTGAGAAGAGAAAAGCTTGCATTCAGAGTAACAACTTTTGATTTGTCTTGCTATCGGTTAGTAAAATGTTATTATGCCCAAGTGA
Organism: Heterodontus francisci; assembly: GCF_036365525.1. Taxonomy (NCBI): domain Eukaryota; kingdom Metazoa; phylum Chordata; class Chondrichthyes; order Heterodontiformes; family Heterodontidae; genus Heterodontus; species Heterodontus francisci. The sequence continues at coordinate 41,597,039 of NC_090377.1, read as the reverse complement.
TGCTGTTTGATGTAGCCTGCAACATTTATATCAGATTTATTAAGCTGTACATCAGCTGTGAAATGGAAGACATGCTCAGTTGTGTGGTGGGCTTCACTTATCATATTATTTACAGTTGGCAGTCACACTTTCTGCTACCAGAAATTACATTGTAATCTTGCATAGAAGTCATATTCTGTCACTTTCCAGGACATCTGAATCACAATCTATGAGCTTGTAGATCATGCAATTTTACTCAGACTCATTAATGTACACCAGAATAGTCACCCATCACCAATGCTGCTAATCAATATCAAAAATTCAGGAATAAATCTAGAAGATTGTCAGTGAATTTTAACATTTTCATTGGAAAATGTAATCTTTGAGTTCAAGTAATACCATAAGCTGTCAGTGAGGCTAACCTCATACTTGTCAACTGAATTAGATCAATTCAACATCTGTAAACTAGCCTGCAACTTCTTTGCTGTGCTTTGTGTACTTTTTCACTCTACTTCTAAAAGTTCCAATCGAATTTTGTCATCTTCAATTGAATCATGCTATTCAATTGAATTAATTTGCCAATTCTTTCACTTTTTTTATATAACCTTTCGTAGAATAATGTATAAGGATATGGAGGGTATGTCATAACATATGATAAATGCTTCCAAAACTAATTCAAAATGGATGAGGTCAGAGTGAGTCAAGGCCAGGCTCATGTCTTTCACATAATCTTACAGAAGGTCCATTGCAAAGTTTTGGAGATTTTAAAAATATAGTGAAAACATACAGGAAGAACAGTGAGGAAGTCAGGTAATTGTTTACAGACACTGAAATATCACATAGCAACTAATTCAATTCACTAATATGAAGTTAGTTATTGCATCTTATGAGCTCTCATTTGTTAACTAAAATCAAGATCATATCAAAATTGACTGATTTTATATTCCCCTCCCAGGACCTAGCCTGAGAACTGCTGCCACCAACGCAATGACCCAAATTTGCAATTTACTTCGCTGTTGAGTTGCCTGGGGATGCCCACCAGGCATCCACAGCTCACTGGTCTCATGTAAAAGAGGCCCAAGATCCAATATTGTTTCGATGCATTGGCCTGCCAATTTCTGGGCTGTAAGGTCCCATGAGGGGCTAAACATACTTCTTTTGTTACTTCTAGTGAAAAAATAGGAATGAACAAAAATAAAATGTGTTCTTTTGGGCTAAAATTAGTAAGTTTAGATATTGGCCTCTCAGTTGTTTAATTGTGGCATCAGTGTAGGATTCCTGTGGTATTTTATTTATACAATGGCTTTCTAATGGAATTGCTCAATGCTCACTGGACTGTTGAGTGGAAAATGTTTCATTCCTCGCACTGACATTTCTTACGCTGATGAGTACAACATTCACAAAGCAGTCTAAATCTAAAGTAAATGATAGCTGATGAAACGTTCAAGGGTACAACACACTCTTGAGATTTGGTTGACACTATCAATTGCTTAGATGCATTTAATGATTTATAACATCATTTCTATGCTTCAAGTGTGCTGTAGCCTTATATTCTCTATAATATCATGATATGTTTAAAATACATTAAAAGCAATGCATCATTTTATGAGATCACAAGTCTGGCTGTATGAAAAATATCTCTGCAGTCTCAGATCAGGTATTTGACAACTTTAATTAAATGTAACTGAAACCTTCACCAAACTGCAGTAGCCACCTTTAAAATAAGGGATATCTTGCTTTGTACAGATTTAGTAACAAAATGCAGCTCTTCCATGTTCCCTTTGAGGGGAAGTTACATGATATTGGCATGAAATTCTATTGTTACTTCATATCTAGTGTAACATTTTGGCTGGGAGGTTGAATGGACAAGAAAACTGAAATGGTACTGACTTTGCATAAAAAGTTGTGATTCAAAACCTTTGCTTTCTGACTATGCAGGTTATTTCAGGCTTATGATGCAAAGAGCACACCATTGGCTAGAATGGATGGGCTAATTGTTAAACTCACCTGAATTCAGAAAATTGCTGCAGCCATTTGGGTAACAGCCGTGACTCTGTGGGAGAAGAAAACACCTCTTGACATGGTACTCAGTGCCACTCATTACTGGTCTACAAAGTTATGCTGTCAATGGTATTAGTGTTGAAGTGTAAATGCAGTACAAAAGAGGATATTTTTTCTCATGTGCTGCAGTTCTTAAAGCAATAGTTAAATCCTGAACACTGCAGAAATAATGGTTTGATAACAATCCCATCCAATTGTTCATGTTTTAATGTGTTAGTTAACTGGCATTGATAAGAAAATTACAGTGTTGTATCTATATTCATATACTTTTAGTGTAAACAAAGTAAAAAGAAAAGAGGATTAACTTAAAATGATCAGATCTAAAATGATTAGGGAACTGATTAAAACGTCTGTAACCAGGGTGGTGAAAATACTCAAAGATGGCTACAATTTCAACCTGTTACACAAAAACAAAAATGCTACATGGGAGGTATTCCCTTTCGATATGGCAGAGCACAGTTCAGTAATTTATAGTAATGGCTGCAGCTCACTGTGTTTTGGGGAGGGTTATTAGCTGTACAAGGGGAATGCAACAGTGTATACTGGGTACTCATATAAAGCACTTCAAGAAGAAGTTTTCAGTTTACTTTGGATCACTTGATTCTATTAGCATTATAGCTGCAACACATAAATCAAATTCACTAGAAAACCCTAGCCTTGATTTTTCCACTGCTGTTGCGATGCTAATTGAGCCTGTGACAGTGGGAAATGCGAAGGAGATCCATAACAACTGATCTCTGCCCACTACGGCACCCAATCTATTCCCTACTGTTATTAACGGTGATGAGCAGAAGCACCTGCCCATATTTGGTCAAGTATAAGCAAATAAGGTGGTAATGACATGGTGATGTCTTAGACCCATTTTCCAGCATTTATATCTCATTTGCGCAGGTTTTGTTTCACATTCATTTTATATGGGTGTCCCATGTTGCTAGGTGCCATGGAGAGGTGATAGAGAATTTCAAGTTCCTAGATTCAATGTTGACAGGTACAACTGAAAGCTTATTTCTCAGTCATTTTTGTTTTCTTTTTCATTTTGCCAACTACTTTGGCATCTGCCTTTGTGCATTTTCCACCAGCTTAATTCCTTAGGCTACAATGCCTTTTCCATTGGGACTTCTCCTCCATCTTTTTTTTTTGAAGAAGAGGAGGACCAACGGAGGGGAGCCGAACTGTTGAATCTGCACCAGAGGTAAATAAACACACCCACCAGTACCAAAATATACAGACAGAGACAATCCTGTCTCCATTTCACCAAGGAGCAATATGTGTGGATTCTTCAAGTTAAAAGAAGCCAGTACAGTGCAATTTCACTTGCTGCAAGTAAGCCTATAGCCCACCTCCATGACACGAATCAATGTTCTAACTGCCCTTAATGCCTATACTACAGGGTCCTTTCAGACTGCCACCGGGGGCATCAGTAGTGTTAGCGAAGCAGATCAAACAAGTTGCGGAGGTATTGTCCTCTACAGCTAGAGATTTCAGCAGCTTCTCTCTGGACAGTCGGCAGCAGCATGGCAATTAACAGCATGACGAATACCTCAAGTTCCAAACAGTCATTGGTAGCACCCACAATGCTATATGTGTATCTGTGATCAATCCTATGTTTATATCAGCGAGGAATAATTCCATTTTCTCAATTTGTAGCTCATTTGCAACTGGCCACATGTTGCAATACAAGTAATAATAATAATAGCAATACTATCCATTTTGGGCGGCACAGTGGCGCAGTGGTTAGCACCGCAGCCTCACAGCTCCAGGGACCCGGGTTCGATTCTGGGTACTGCCTGTGCGGAGTTTGCAAGTTCTCCCTGTGTCTGCGTGGGTTTTCGCCGGGTGCTCCGGTTTCCTCCCACATCCAAAAGACTTGCAGGTGAAAGGTAAATTGGCCGTTGTAAATTGCCCCTAGTGTAGGGAGGTGATAGGGAATATGGGATTACTGTAGTGTTAGTATAAATGGGTGGTTGTTGGTCGGCACAGACTCGGTGGGCCGAAGGGCCTGTTTCAGTGCTGTATCTCTAAATAAAATAAATAAATAAAAAATAAATACTCACTTCCCTCAAGCTGCTATGCAATCTTAATTTTAAGGAATTCCATTGTGGCATTCCCTTTGACTTAAAAATACAAGTCTCTGGGAAATCAGAACTATTTCTATAACTAATGAGAGCTATCCATTTTTCCAGACTTCAGCTGACCACCACTAAAACTAAGTCCATTCATCTAACAAAATCACTGAGTTAAATATTGACCTGTTGTACGCGAGAGTCAGGTGCCCGAATTGTTTTGGAGGTGTTTAGAAATTTATTTCTATGTGTGTGCCAACTGGCGTAGCTCCTTTTCACACTACCTGATAGAAACCACTCCTAACAACAATGTTGGAATATACAACTACTTTAAAACTGCAGACATTTTAATGAAAACTCATATTGTGCTTCTAGGGAAAAAAATAACTCTCATATATGTAGTGCCTTACAGCACCTCAGGGCAACCGAAAGAGCTTTACAGCCAATGAAATACTTTAAAAATGTAATCATAATTGTAAAGAGCCATGAGATAAGTGACGAGATAGTCTGATTTAGTGATGTTTATTGATGGGCAAATATTAACCAGGACTCCAGGGGAAATCCTGAGTACTCACTTAGTAATGCATTGATGTATCAGTCTGGATAATGTACTCAAGGCTCTGGAGTGAGTCTTGAATCCCTATCCTTCTGACTCAGAGATGAAAGTGCTATCACTGAGCTAAGGCTGACATACATGATGTAAGTGTTTGGTGTGTGAACTCTTGAACCTGGTGTTACGATCAAGTGAGGAGGGGTCGAAAGGCTCCCCTATTATCCCACCTCTTGTTTGACTGCAACAAGGTTTATTTCTTTTAAACAGTGGAGGTGCTTACCAATTCAATAAGTGTTTAACCCTTTATGTGATCTGATCATAAAAGAACCAACTGGGCAGGTTTTCTTGCATTTAAACAAGAAAGGGGTTAGTTTATTGTACTTAACATCAAAACTCGATCTAAGTAAAAATAATAAACTACATCCCAACTTTCTCTCTCTCTCTCACACACACACACACACACTCACACACACACACACACACACACACACACACACACCTTACAGAGTGAAGAAGAATAGTTTGGTCGGATTAGAGTTCAGAACAAATAAAAGAATATGCAGTCTGTGGAGTCTGGTAATTCAGTTGTCTTCCGGTTGAACGCATGGCCTGGAGTTTCTGGTTGGTAGAGGTGGCCACCTGGTTCAGGGTTTTCTTGGAGACAGTGATGTGGATAGTTTTCTCTTCCGGGGTCTATCTGTCTGCAGTGATGATAGACTTGGATGTTTTGTAGCCCACAAACAGGGTTTGAAACTTAGTGTCGTCTGGAGAGAAAGAGAGAGAAAGACAGACTCACTTCGGTCACGCACTGGTTAAATCTCAGATGCTTGTCTGATGTATCCAAAAGAAACTCCAAGTTTTCATACAGATGGAGAGACTGTCACATGATTGTCCCAGTGTTTTTTTTATTCGTTTGTGGGACGTGGGCGTTGCTGGCTAGACCAGCATTTATTGTCCATCCCTAATTGGCCTTGAGAAGGGGGTGGTGAGCTGCCTTCTTGAACTGCTGCAGTCCACGTGGGGTAGGCATAGCCACAGTGCTGTTAGGAAGGGAGTTCCAGGATTTTGACCCAGTGACAGTGAAGGAATGGAGATTTGTTCTAAGTCAGGATAGTGTGTGACTTGGAGGAGAACTTTCTGGTGGTGGTATTACCATGCATCTGCTGCTCTTGTCCTTCTAGGTGGTAGAGGTTGCGGGTTTGGAAGGTGCTGTCTAAGGAGGCTTGGTGTGTTGCTGTGGTGCATCTTGTAGATGGTACACACAGCTGCCACAGTGCGTCAGTAGTAGAGGGAGTGAATGTTTGTGGATGGGGTGCCAGTCAAGCAGGTGGCTTTGTTCTGGATGGTGTCGACCTTCTTGAGTGTTGTTGGAGCTGCACCCATCCAGGTAAGTGAAGAGTACCCCATCACACTCCTGACTTGTGTCTTGTAGATGGTGAACAGGCTTTGGGGAGTCAGGAGGTGAGTTACTTGCTGCAGGATTTCTAGCATCTGACCTGCTCTTGTAGCCATGGTATTTATATGGCTACTTCAGTTCAATTTCTGGTCAATGGTAACCCCCAGGATGTTGATAGCGGGGGATTCAGAGATCGTAATGCCATTGAATGTCAAGGGGAGTTGGTTAGATTCTCTCGTGTTTGAGATGGTCATTTCCTGGCACTTAAGTGGCAAGTAACATTCATGCCATACAAGTGCCAGGCCTAGATATTGTCCAGGTCTTGCTGCATTTCTACACGGACTGCTTCAGTATCTGAGGAGTCATGAATGGTGCTGAACATTGTGCAATCATCAGCGAACATTTCCACTTCTGACCTTATGATTGAAGGGAGGTCATTAATAAAGTAGCTGAAGATGGTTGGGCCTAGGACACTAACCTGAGGAACTCCTCTTTTGCACTTTAATGAGAGCCATGTCTAAGAATTCCAATCTCTCATTGTTTCAGTGTTTACTCTTTGAGGTTCATCTCCAATAGTGTTAATGTTCCAAGATGGCTTTGAATGTCTTACTAATGAAGGCCAGGTATACCAGGTATCTCATTCAAGCTGCTCCAAGCCATTGTTCTGGATGAGGGCTATTCAGACATGCGTATCCACCTTGATACATTGGAATGTGAGGTATTTCAATGCAAATTTTGGTGGTCATCTTAGCTTCTTTATTTTTAAAAGTTGAAGTTATGTTTCCAGCTTTCTTTTTAAAAGTTTAATTTAGGTTTCTAACCAATGAATTAAAAATCATCATTCAGTATAGCATGTGCATGACACTAGTCTTATGCTTCTCCTGGGTGACAGACTTTCTACGCTCCAATAGGATGCTCTTGGGACATACATGACTCAGGTTCTGCCACATATTTAGGCATTGGGGGAGGTTGGTGGAAGGGCCTGCACTTGCTATCATTGGGCACAGATGATTTTTGCTGTTTCTCACAATCAGTGGCACCCTAATGACAGAAGCTCACTCCAATTATTTAAATTAACTTAATCCCAGAAAGTACATTAAGTGGGCACCATTTGCATACAAGCTTATTTTTATTCAGGATTTACCCCAAACAGAAAATCTAGGTAAGGGTGGAATATAGGAACATGGGTAAGTGTGATGTTGATGGATGATATGATGTGATAAAATATTGGATAATATAAAAATATATTAAGGTGTGTCAGTGACTCATGAATTACCTGATTGATATATTTGTTTGTTGTCTCTGCCACTGTTGCTGAGTAATGAACTCTCAGATGTTTGATGTGTAATGGATCAGTATTCAGATCAATTATTTCAAAATCACTGTGTCCCCTCTTTTTTCAGTTTACCCTTTCAAAGCTGTTTTCTGTTTTCAAAACAGGTGTTTGTGGATTACATAGGAACATAGGAAATAGGAGCAGGAGTGGGCCCTGGTTCTAGATGCCCCAGCCAGGGGAAACATCCTTCCTGCATCAACCCTGTCGAGCCCTGTAAGAATTTTGTATGCTTCAGTGAGATCATCTTACCTTTTTAACTCTAACGTGGCCATCAAAGCAAAAGAGAAACCTTCTGTTTTTGTGCAGAGTACAAATCTTTCACAAAAATGTGAAATTGTGATGAAAGTTTCATTTGTGTGCTATTCCAGTTGTACCAAGTCTAATGCTTGCACCAGGAAAGTGGAAAATGTTTGTGTTCAAATTTTTTTAGTTTTATTGTCACACTTTATATATAGAAATATTGAGCAACAGGATTCTACTATTTCCATCAATATAAGCAGGATGTTGAATATGTCAACAGTTCATTTAGAACTCAAGAAATCCAAATGCCCTAGGCAAAACACATTTTTAGAGTTCTTTGAGGAAGTAACATGTAAGGTGGATAAAGAGGAACCTGTAGATGTGGTGCACTTGGATTTCCAAAAGGCATTCAATAAGGTGCCACATCAAATGTTACTACACAAAATAGTGGGTAACATATTAGCATGGATAGAGGATTGGTTAGCTAACAGGAAGCAGAGAGTAAGGAAAATGGGTCATTTTTGGGTTGGCAAACCATTACTCGTGGAGTGCCACAAGGATCAGTGCCGGGGCCTCAACTATTTACAATCTATATCAATGACTTGGATGAAGGGACCGAATGTATGGTAGCTAAATTTGCAGATGGCACAAAGATAAGTAGGAAAGTAAGCTGTCAAGAGAACATAAAGGGCTGAATTTTATTAGCGTGCCCCACATCATGGTGATGCACTTTGAACTCGGCGGCCTTCAGACATGGAAGGGCGCCGCTGAGCGCCCGCTATATTTCGTGTGGGGCAGAACAGCCAGCCCCCGATGATGTAGAGGGGGTGGCCACTCCATATCTGGCAATGGCGTTCCGCGCCACCGCGCAGGCGCGGTGCCATTTTTAAAGGGCTTCAAGCCCTTCAGGTTCAATAACATTTTTAAAGGTGCCAGCACCCAAAAGTAACAAACAAAATGTCAGAAACACTTCCAATCACCTTTCCAATCCCCCTATGAGTTATCAATTAATAAAATAACCCATTCCTGCTGATAAACCAATTTATAAAATTACGAACTTTAACCCAACCACCTTGAGAACATTTGACCCTCAACCCCTACCCAACCAATAAAATAGGATTTCCCCGCCGCGCCCCCACCCTGATAATTTCACTCCTCTTCCCTCCCCACCTGTGAATCGCCTCAGAACTCGGCGACGTTCAGACATGGAAACGCGCCGCACTGCGGGTTGCTGCCAGCAGCCGTAATATCGTGTGGGATGGCTACCGGGACAAGGTATATGAATTTACATTGATTTTACTATTTAAATGAAGGCCCCACTGCTGAGCGGTGGGGGGGCTGGGAGGGGGCCGCACTGAGGCCTCGCTGCCACGACTAAAATGTGGCGATGCCTTCTCGGCATCGGGGGTTGAGTTGGGCCACTCCTGCAAGTATTTTACAGGCCGCCCGCAATGACCCCCGGCATCGAGGGGTTGGTAAAATTCAACCCAAAGAGTCTACAAAAGGATTTAGATAGGTTAAGTGAGTGGGCAAAAACTTGGCAGATGGAATGTAATGTGGGAAAATGTGAACTTGTCCACTTTGGCAGGAAGAATAGAAAAGCAATATATTATTTGACTGGATTGAGGCAGCAGAACTCTACAGTGCAGAGGGATCTGGGAGTCCTGTTGCATGAATCACAAATGCTAGTATGCAGGTACAACTTACAATTAGGAAAAGGAATGGAAGGTTGGCATTTATTGCAAAGGGAATTGAGTATAAAAGTAGGGAAGTGTTGCTACAGTTGTACAGGGCCTTAAACCAAATTGGGAGTACTGAGCACAGTTTTGGTCTCCTCACTTAAGAAAGGATATAATTACATTAGAAGCAGTTCAGAGAAGGTTCATGTTACTGATTCTTGGGATGAAGGGGTTATCTTATGAGGAAAGGTTGGGCCTATACCCATTGGAGTTTAGAAGAATGTGAGGTGATCTTATTGAAACATGTAAGATCCTGAGGGAACTTGACAGGTTGAATGCTGAGAAGATGGTCAGAATTTTTCCCTTGGCGGATGGCAGCCATCCACTGACTGAAAAGTTGGTGGCAAACATGCGTCCGCCTGGCCTGGGAATCCAGACTGCATTTTGCAGTCCCCAGGCCTTAATTGGTCTGAGGCGGGAGTAGCACTTCACTGAGGTAGGAAGTCCTGCCGAATGGAGCTGCTGGTCAATCACTGGGCCGGCAGCTCTTAGTCCCAGCAGTGCCATTGGGAGGGTGGCCACAGCTGGGACTGCAACCCAGTCATTGGAAAGATGATGTCGGGGAGCCCCAGAACGAAAGTAAGTATTTGGTGCCTCGCCAGGGGTGATTGGTCAGGCCCTGGCGAGGCAAGGGTGGTCAACTGGGGGGACGGGGGCGTGTTGGGGGTTGGGGTAGCAGGAGCGGCTCTCCGTCGGGTACAGGGTGCCTGAACATGAGGGCCCCCACTCACCCCAGGCTGTCAGAAAGCTGCTTGCTTTTGTCAGGCTGCTTCTCTTGGGCCTGGGCCGCCAGACCAGCCACAGGCAAAATCCCTGTGGTGGTGGGTGGAGGCCCTTAAATGGCCACTTAAGGACCTTAAAATAAAAGCAAAATACTGCGGATGTTGGAAATCTGAAACAAAAACAAGAAATGCTGGAATCACTCAGCAGGTCTGGCAGCATCTGTGGAAAGAGAAGCAGAGTTAACGTTTCGGGTCAGTGACCCGAAGTTCCGAAGAAGGGTCACTGACCCGAAACGTTAACTCTGCTTCTCTTTCCACAGATGCTGCCAGACCTGCTGAGTGATTCCAGCATTTCTTGTTTTTGTGTCACTTAAGGACCTTGTTTGGCCGGGGCGGGCGGCAGTTTTTCACCGCTGCCGCCCTGCGTACAGTGGCGGCGGAGGCAGGAGCGGATCGGGAAAGGCTCCCGAGCCTCCCACTCTATTTTACATCCCCCCACCAACCACCCCCCCCCCCCACCCCCCCACGGCCACGTTCCCGGTCTGTTGGGGGAGTGGTAAAATTCCGGCTGATGTTTCCCCTTGTGGAGGCGTCTAGAACTAGGGGACACAATTTAAAAAATAGGGGTCTCCCATTTATGACAGAGATGAGGAGAATTTTCTTTTCTGAGGGTCATTAATCTGTGGAACTCTGTTCCCTAGAGAGCGCTGGAGGGTGGATCATTTAATATATTCAAGGCTGAGTTAGATAGATTCTTGATTGACAAGAGAGTCAAGGGTTAAGGGGCCAGCAGGAAAGTGGAGTTGAGGCCACAATCAGATCAGCCATGATCTTATTGAATGGCAGAGCAGGCTCAAAGGGCTGAATGGCCTACTCCTCCTAATTCTTGTGTTCTGTTTCTTCTTGTTCTTGCGAAGCTTGCCAGCCATGCCTTCACTGTCCCATCACATGTAAATGACAATAAGGTGATGTATCCGTGAACCCACTTAATTTTCCTACCTTCTGCACTAATCCCACCCACATCAGGTAATACCAGGGTTCTACTAATCTGAGGTCTTAAAAAATAATCAATGTTCTGTTCTTCAGGGCTTTTCAGTCCTCTTCAAATGGCTTCATCCGTTTCCTCAGATGCAAGATCACTACTACCCTTGCCTCCGAGTCAGATGCTCATGAGTTGCCGCCCCCACTCCAGAAACTTGGACGCAGAATCCAAGCTGACATTTCAGTACTGTCAAAAAAAAAAGTGAGCAAATCTGAGCTCAGCTATAGGCCCCTGAGATTTGGGTTTTCTGGCTGTTGGTCTCCATTGAGTTCCATGCTCATCAATATATCTGGAGGGGTAGGGGATCTATTTTGCCCTCAACTTACTGCCATGACCCCGCTGATCCTCCAGTCAGTAGGAGTTCGGGACAGGTCAGTATCAGGCATTAATGGGATATTGACCAGGGATTTATAGCTAAATAAAGCAGGAGGCTGGAAATGCCCTGCCTATCACGATAGGAGCTTTATTGGGCCTGACCTTGTTACAGGTGCAGGCCCAGTATCATCATGTGAGAAAGCACTGGGAAATCCTCAGGCAGCACAATGCGGTGCAGACCTGATTTAATGAGTCTCTGCCCTACAGCTACCTGTAGCACACTGATTTTTACACATGTAAGGCAGAGGAAAATCTCCTTGGTACTCTGAGCATCTTTGCAAACTGTGAATGCATGTAAAAACATTGTAAAATGTGTTTAATATCTTACAAGACACATTTGAGGAGATTTAGTCAAGATAAAGCAAAATCCTGACAAAGTGATAATCAATAAAAATAAAAAACACCTACCTTGCAGGAGTTATTTCTATTCTCATGCTATTTTCTCTCTTGTAATGTCTGTTTTGCCTGTGGGGAGCTGATGTCTTTCAGTGGAGGAGATTGATGTTTATATGCATATTTGTGTTTCTACCAATGCAAAATCACAGCTGTGATATATTACAATAAATAATCCTACCCCCAATGAAGGAACTAATTGTTTTAATTTTCTAATTGTGTAGTTTGTGCATTAGAAGAGGGGCATCCATTGCTACATCATGGCTGGGATCATTGATTCATGGTGGCTTACTTGCTGAGATATGGGTTGTGATTTTTCTTTCCTGTGCAGTTCTACTTGCCACCCTGATTTTGGGGGGGCGGGGAATGTTGAAAATTGGGTCGCTTTCTCTTCGGAATGTTGGCAGACGATTCAGCTTTTTGTTATTTATTCCTATTTCCAATTCACAGTTATGTAGCAGTAACTGTATCTGAACTCTCCTAGTCAAAGGATAACTGTGCAATTGTATTCCCTAGCAGCATAGTAAAGGGAGGCATCTGTCTTCTAAAGGCTCACACGCCAGTCTTTCAGATTGGAATTAGATCTTCAACTTCAGTTTCATGGATATCTGAATTTCACAGATCTCAAAGCCAAAACTTTTTTTATATTCTTTCATGGGATGTGGGTGTCACTGGCTAGGCCAGCGTTTGTTGCCCATCCCTAAATGCCCTTGAGAAGGTGGTGGTGAGCTGCCTTCTTGAACCTCTGCAGTCCATCTGGTGTAGGTACACCCACAGTGCTGTTAGGAAGGGAGTTCCAGGTTTTTGACCCAGTGACAGTGAAGGATGGCCATATATTTCTAAGTCAGGATGATATGTGACTTGGAGGGGAGCTTGCAGGTGGTGGTGTTCCCTTGCATCTTTTGCCCTTGTCCATCTAGATGATAGAAGTTATGGATTTAGAAGGTACTGTCGAAGAGGCTTGGCGAGTTGCTGCAGTGCATCTTGTAGATAGTACACACTGCTGCCACTGTGTGTCGTTGGTGGAAGGATTGAATGTTTAAGGTGGTGGATGGGATGCCATTCAAGTGGGTGTTGTTGGAATTGTCCTCATCCAGGCAAGTGGAGAGTATTTCACCACATTCCTGACTTGTGCCTTGTAGATGGTGGACAGGCGTTGGGAAGTCAGGAGGTGAGTTACTCGCTGCAGAATTCCCAGCCTCTGACCTGCTCTTGTAGCCGCAGTATTTATGTGACTGGTCCAGTTAAGTTTCTTGTCAATGTTAACCCCCCAGGATGTTGATGGTGGCGGATTCAGTGATAGTAATGCTGTTGAATGTTGAGGGGAGATGAATCTCTTGTTAGAGATGGTCATTGCCTGGCACTTGTGTGGCACGATTGTTACCTCGGAGGCATTTGGAAGATAATCATGTTCCTATGACTCTCTTCCTCCCCATACTATTTTCTTTTTATCCAATAGTCAAAAATTAAAATAACCATTGTCATTTGCATTAGACAATAAATTGTCCCGAGGCTGTGAAAGGTGCTATAAAAATGTAAATACAGTCTTTCTTCATTCATACTTGGTAAAATGAAAATTACAACCATGTGTTCATTTAATCCAGAGCAACTCATAACTAAGGCCAACATAAAAAACATTCAACTGCTTGTGGATATTAGAAAACATTGTATAAAATTTGCTGTGCAGGGGAATAAAAGCCCCTTACCTGATTATCTATGTTGGTCAGCCCCTTCTCAGTTGCTGCAAGAACTCTAACTTAGCAACAATGGGTTGCACATAATCTGGAAGAAAGGTGTTTATCATCAATATAAAATAATTGTATAATAACTAGCCATTAAATAGACAATATTTGCTATTTAATAAAATAGCAATGTAGTTCTAATTATTGCATTTGTTTTTAGGCTGTCCTTTTGAAAAAGTATATTGGAAATTTGCACAGAAGTGTTAAATACTATAAAGCAACACAGCAATTTTTTAAAATAACATTCATTTTGACCGACAGGGGGAATAAGAAAGTCTAAGATGGAGCTGATTGCTGTGACATCCATTTAAAATAGGTACTTCAACTGACATTCTACCAGTATATCATTTTGAACAATTTTCTAAGGCAGACTTTCTGACTGGTGCACTGGCGACCCAACCCTCTATAACACATCAGACACATGCCTGTGGTTATTCAACAGACTTTCTAATCTTGTTATGCCAGCAGAAGAAGTGCCCAGCACAGGCCAGGCAGCAATATAATTCACCGTTACCAAGGACTGGCTTTTTGCAATTGGATCGAGAGACTTAGAGGCCTGAGGGAGATTTTTGTGCTTTTTCAAGGATAATAATACACAAAATCATTGCTGTATTATTTTGGGGCTGATATAGGTCTCTTTAAAGAAGGCAGGGTTGCCAGCTTATTAAAAAAATCTTAATTTAGACATTAGTGATTATTGCTAGATGTTTTCAGAACTTAACTAAACACATTCTAAAAGAACAGGATATTAGCAATGGGATCCCTTCATCCGACTGTCGAGCTACATAGTTCTTAAAATCTTTTCAAAAGCATTCTATGTGAAATTTCTGTCATGATTGTATGTGTGGACTTGAGTATGAGAGAACATACAGTACTTGGAAGGGAAACTGAAAGTAGCTTTGCGCTTTGAAGAAAACACCTTACTTAGGGGTTATTGTAAGGTCAGATGCTCCAATAGTGTGCACAGTAAGCAAGAACTCTACAGAAGTCTTTAATTCAACACTTGTTAAATCTTTGTTAAAGTTAAAGCCATGACTTCACGTATGATTCATTTCAGCCTGAGATGTGACAATTTCCAAAATAAATGTCATACTTTTGAGGATATTATTTCTATTAGAAAAATTGTGTATTTAACTTAGTCATTCCATGAATCAATAACTTTGCTCAAAAATATTAGAAAGCATATCATTTGAAATTAAAATGTGTTGGAGGCCACAACCTGCACTCTTTTGCTAATGTATAGGCTTTCAGGTTTACATTCCCATGCCTGTCCCCACACTCCTGAGATGTTTAACATAGAAGTCATTTTGGGGTGTGTCTGTGTGATATTAAGTACTACATTTTGTAGTTCTTGGGATGTAATAGCAGCCATCTTACATTTGCCAGTGATCTAATTTCCAGCAACCAGGAGGATTGGGGGGAGAAGATTTTGAATGAGGTTAATTTGCTTCTGTCCAACATTCTCTCTCTTTCCAGCCCACTAATTTTCTAACTATCTTCTTTTATCTCTTATTTCTCTGTTGTTTCTTGGTACCATCTCTTTCTGTCATTCCATTAAAGTACATTATAAATGGCTTATTTTTTATCTTAACAACTGGTACAAATCAGATATAAATGTTTTCAGATTAATCTTGCAGCATGGCCAGATTTGAAGATCCTGCACTTTGAGGGGCAGTTCAGAAAATGATTAGAAAGTGGAAGTTGCTTTTTAGATTGAGGTGTTTTTCTTTTCAGGCATTTAAAATTATAATAAAAGTATGTTTGGTTTTCAGAAGCAAAAAGCAAAATTAAAAAAATATGGTTACTGAGCATAAAGTTGGAATTGCTCATTTCATAGGCTTCATATATATTGCAACATGCAACGGTGTCACTTTGCACCACTGGGAAAGTTACACTGTAACTGCAGCCTGAGAGTAGGCCTAGTGTACTAATGTATCTTGTATTGAAGTGCAGCTCAACAGACCAAAAAGGGGAAATGAAATAGAGTTCACTCTGGTGCACTCTAGAGCATAATAGCTGTTTGCAGATTAGCAAGTCTTACCTTGCCGAGTTGTATAGTTAGAGGATGAAAAACAGATTATTGGCCTTTTGGGCAGGGGATTCTAAAACTGGCCACCTTTTACAGACATAATGCTAGGAGAGAGAAAACATTGTTAGGCAGGAATGTAAACTCTTATGTTTTACAACAATAAATGCTGGCCTTGCCAGCGATGCTCACATCCAACGAATGAAAGAAAAATCAGCTTAGTTTAGCCTGGAGGTGATTGAATTAAGAATTTCCTTAGCCAGAGTGAGCACACCTACTCCACTTGTTTCCTCTCCCTGCAACCCTGTGTGGTCTGTCCTTCCTGTTAGAAGTACCTTCAAAGTTCAGAATATTGTACAAGCACTAAAAGATCTTTGAAATGATCCAAAGAAGCCACAAACTAACACCTTATCCGAGCAAAGTGTCTCCCAAAACTTCCAACATTTTACCTGAGAGCAACTGAGGATTCCTTTAAATATTTTTGAAAATGGCACCCTCTGGCTCTGGATTATTAGACTGGAGTTGAGAATGCAGATGTGTTTAGTACATCTGTTTGGAAGAATGTTGCCTTAGGCACCATACTGGAGTGTAAGCAGAGACTGAGATAGATTGCTTGAAAGAAGTAGGACATATGAAAGGTCTAAAATATTTGATTTTGATATTTTGACCACCGAATATTGTATGGCAAACTTGATTGATATAGTCTATAGGATTGGTATAATATACAGGGCCCCTCACACTAGCTTGTATCAGGAGCACTCATTACCTGTTATACCTATTAAGCCTTTTTACAAATATACATTAGTTTCATTTTAGTTTTTTAAGTATGTATTTTTGTTTGAAATGGCTGAAGATATTAGATTTCTTACTGTAACCTTCTACTTTATTTTCATTGTTTGATATGAATTCTTTATTAGAAAGTGTGATTAACTGAATTTTGAATGCAGTCAGTGGGCAAATTGGAACTATATTCCAGTTTTCCCTATGAATGCAATCTGTCTTGATGACTGTGTGCATGCAGATGCAACAGGTCTAGAACAACATACCTGCAATTCAATTCTCTGGGGAGGTTGTCAACAAGACCTGTAACAAACTGTCAGAGCTAGCACAGAATGGCCTATAGCAGTCAAGGTCACTGCAGACCTCAACTCCTTTGTCACTGACTTTATCCAGGCTGCCACAGGGGACATCAGTCCAGTCATTTCTGTGTTGACTGCTGTACAATATGAAAGAAACTCCTTGTTCCTCCTCAGTTCCAGCAACACAATCTGGTCATCCATGTTGTTTATTTCACTTATACTGGAATACAAACTTCCTAGCGTTTGTATTTCATGCCACTGATAGTAGACATTTACATTTGCCATTGGCAGCCCTTTTTCCTCCAGCAGTGCAACAAGAAACAACCTGTATAAAATGAGCCTCGATGCCATCTGAGGTAATGGAGCTGCCTCATTTGTATTATAGCACTGCGATCGAGGCAGGGTACACCCAGCAGTGGTGTTGTTAAAAAACATGTAATGTAACATATTGATTATTTGCTCATGTAAGACTTTTATGCATTGCTGTTGGTGTTCTGTCGCCTTGTTGTCTTTGATTCTGGTGTCCAAAATGTGTTTGTATATCTATGATATCGTGTTTGCTGGGAAGTTTTCACATTTAATTCAATTATTGATCATTCTCCTACAAACCCATGCCAAAATTGGCAGATGCATTCAAAGATTCAAGACTACTATCAAAATAATATTTTACTTTAATAGAGAATACTTATTAAGCATTATGATACTGTGCAACCTCCATTTGTTTGCTTATAGAAGTGTTCCATACAGGTTGCAATACTTCTTGTTTAAGGAAAAACATGAAGGAATCTGGTATCTTCAAAATTATCAGCTCAGTTTCACTGACAGTTATTGAATTGGTCAGTAGAAACTGATAGGAGAAATAAAGGATTGTAAATAATCAGCTTCAAAGGTTTTTAGTTAAGATGGCATTATGTGTTGGTAATCGTTAATCATATAAGGTTAAATCATGTTGAAAGTTACAAAATATCTGTGTCCCAAATCAACAAAACAATTAGGGCCCAAATTTCTAATGGTATTGTGTGTCATCAGGAGTAAGGTGGAGTGGGCCTGACCTACTGGAAATTGTGGAGACAGATAATTAGCATTATCAGAAATGTGCAGGCTGTATAAATCCAACTTGCAACATCTCTTATCATTTCTACCTCCATTGTAAGGGTATATATGGAATATATAAGGGCAGAAGGGTGGGAAGTAAACAATTTCCTTGCCTGAAACTGCTGAAAGGCAGTTTGCAGAATCTTTCCTCAGCAGAAGAATTGAGAAAAAAAAAATCTAATCACTCCAGTCAAAGGTGATGTTTCAGAGAAATTTCTTGGTTTGACAACTCATGCAGGTAGCTTACTTCTCTTTTCTACAGGTGTAAGTATGGGATCTTAACTTTTAGGCTCCTGCCAGATGCAATTTTGATGGAGTTTCTAGGACAATAGATTTTCCCCTTGTTATACAGTTGTTTGCAAACACCACTTTGAGGGTAGTCACAACTTCTGCTAGCACTCTGTTTCACAGCAATCTGGCATACATTTTTGAACAGGTTAAACTCTGGCATGTCTGACATGTGCCCCAGATTCCAGCCCTGATATCAGAACTACACCACTTTCTCCTCCTGAAAATGCAAGATTTCAAGCTGTAAATCTTTAAGTTCCTTCTCTTATTTTTGAAGTCCTATTTTAGGTTAGTTTAAATGATATGAAAAGTTGTGTTTCGAGTGTAAGGTAGACCACAACTTTTCCAGCTGTGATACTTCTTCAGAATAAGTTCTTGTGATGTTTATTATCACCTCGCATCTAATGTTGGAACAGAAATGCTCAAATACATCAAATACAGAGGAAACGATCTAAAGGGTTTCAAATTAATCAGTTATTTGTAACATGTCAATGTTTCAGGTTAAGAAGAATTTTGAAGGAAAATGGGATATAGGGGTATGGGAGCAGGCCAGGATCATGGCATTATAAGGATATAGGGCAGTCTATGCCAATTAGGACTACTGTTCATCTGAAAGGGGTTAAACTACCTGTTTACCTGCTGTACTTTCTATGTAATTCTACATAACAACAACTTATATTTAAATAGCGCCTTTTACATGGGAAAATGTCCCAAATCTCTTCACAGTAAAGGTCTGCTACCTGACCCGAACCCGACGGGACCCGACGATATGTGTCAGGTTCAGGTCGGGTCGGGCTGCTCTTCCAGGTCCGGCCTTTGGGCTCAGGTCGGGTCGGGCTGGGTCCGGCTCGGACACACACAGCAAGAATTGCAAGTAAATGTTAAAAGTTCAAAACTTACCTGGGCTGCGAGTCCGGGACATCAAGCAGGAAAGCTCTGAGTCTGTGCAGTGAGCAAGTGAGCATCTCTATGATGTCATTACGCTCATGCTGCAGCTTCCTGAAGATGAGAGTCGCAAGGTAAGTAAAGGGGACATTGCGATGGTCGGTTCGGGTTGGGGCGGGTTGGGTCAGGCTCAGTGAGGTGGGGGGGGGGGGGTGGTGGCGGGTGGAAACTGAGGGACTCGGGCTGGGTCGGGCTCGGGTCTGATGCGGTTCCTTCAGGTTCGGGTCGGGTTTTTTTGTGACTTGAGCGGGCCTTTACTTCACAGGAGTGTGATAATGCAACAATTGACATTGAACCAAAGAAGAAGATATTAGCACAGGTTGGTTTTAAACTTGGCTAAGGAGGCAAGTTTTCAGGAGGGTTTTAAAAGAGGAGAGGTAGGCAGAAAGACAGAGGTTTAGAAAGGGAATTTCATAGCTTAGTGCCTAGACAGCTGTATAAAACCATCACTTTTGATGGCACTGAGTCTTATTTAATGCTCTGTTCGTTCTGTCTTAAGGTTGGTTCATTTCAGTAGGCAAACACTTAGCAAGTTTTTGAAATTTCTTGGGGGCATTTCTAACAACACATTCACTGACTCTTTGGGAAAGTGTAATACTTTCATCTTTGATATATTTATCATGCTGTAAATGTTATTTATCTTGTTTTTATTCAGTTGGATGAGAAATCATGATAGTGGTTGAAACTAGTTTGAGAAAGTAGTTTTCCTGATGTGTACCTCATTGTATATGGCATGGTTAACGAAACAGGTATTGGTTCTTTAAGCTAATTAGAAAAGTGTGACAGATATTTTTTCGGCTACAGAATATTTAATATGCATTATATACAGTAAATGGTTGCTGTACACAAAATAATTTATTTAGATATATCTATTTGTGCTAGGAAACCAACATAGGTAATTGCTGAAGTGAGACTGTGGCCTGACAAGCAATAAAATGTTACTACAAAGCAATTTGATAAGTGTCCTCTTGGTAACCCCACTCTAGAAGCCCAGTACCATATCGTGATTGTTTACCACTGACAATGTAGCTGGTTTCATTAACACATTAGAGGGCAGCTTGACAATTCTAACACTTCTTTGTAACCTTCAAATGACCTTCTTCATGCTTTTGAAAAAACCTTTGCATCAGTTAAGGCTTTAATTTTTATATAACACGTTTGAAAGATCAGAACATGCGTTTCAAATTTCTTCAGTGATATAAATACATTATATTGTTTATATTATTCAAAATGACTTGGGAACTACATTGTTCAAGTGTATGAAAATATATATATATCCATAATGCCACAATGCTACACTACAACCTGTGTACCAAACACATATTGTATCATTCCACCACAAATGGGGAGATGTGAGAAAATATAATGCAAGCTCCAGTATCTGTGTCAAATGTGTGATTATTTAAGAAGCTCTGGGAACCGCAAGACATGATAAAATACCTACACTATTTTTTAAAATGGGCCTGCGAATTAAATGTGTGAATGTGTGCTTTTGAAAACTCCATCATACCCATCGTGATTCTAAATGGCCTTGTACAAATGTTCAAAAAAGTTCCAAACTATATTATAAATTTTGAAACTGATTCTTGGCTTTATCAGAGCAAAATAAATTGAGGAAGAACTAAAATCTAGGGTTGCTGCTTGTAATCACGAACTCAGCATTTTGAAGTGTAGCATCAGGGGTTTTAATTGATGTAAATTTTCAAGTTAAATGTTTGAGCACAATTTTGTGTTTGCATATTCACCAACCATCTGGATGGCGAACTAAACACATTGACCAAGAATTTGCTGGAACAATAACACAAGTTTAATGCGCACACAAATAGTCATAAATTGCTGGAGAATTTGCACAGTCTTTAGCCTTACAAAAGCGGGAGATCACCATCAATCTCCTCAAGAATTTCAAGAAATAGTTGCATTTGCGTTGTTAAAATGAATTAAACTCGCTGAAGAAAGTTAGGACTGGCACTTAATGATGTAAGGGCTCTTTTAATAACGATATTTCTGTTCCTGGAAGATCAGTCAACCTCTCCAGCCCAGAAAGAGAACAATTGACACTGTGGAGTCTCATTCCTGCAGGCAGTAAATTGTTCTTGGAGGTTTTTAATATTTAAGACTTTTTTATTGCATTTTCTTTGTCTTTTTTTCTCTTTTATACCAATCTATCTTTCCCTTGCTTCATTTCTCTTTCTGTATCTAAATTTGACACGAATTCACCATATTTCCTTCTTTATTGTTCCTCTATTTCTTTCTCTATGTTTAAATCTCATTGGTTAATGGGACAGACTGTTGATTTCATCATTTATTAAGATCCCAGATGCCTTGTTGACTTCACCATTGCCAACACGCACGTCCAGCAAAAAAAAATTTGAGCTGAGGATGGGTAAATATATCTAATGAACGGGGCATGTTGCCCCACTACAGCAAATTCTGGATCATTGAAAGAATGTGAGCAGAGGCATAGCAATTGACAGATAAGTGTACTACCCAGTCAAATTTAATTCTCCGAATGCATAAATGGATGAATTTTGTGCCCGTATATTAGAATTGTGGCTTCAGTCCCACAGCTACTCATTTTTGCTTCTGAATCTAATATAATTATCAAGTTGACTTGGTGGATCAGTGCAATGCACAATTCATGTAATTCCTCCCATGGAAGATCCCTTGCTTTTAATGTGCCAATGCATGGCGAATATCAAATTTAGTTGGTTGAAGCATGACTGGTAAAGAATCAGATCACCAATCTGGCATTTTGCCCAGATGTTGGTAAGGTTTAACTCATTAAAAACATTGCGGGCACACTAAAAAAAGTTTGTTAATCTGACAGCAGCAGTGGGATTTGGAAGAAAATGGTACTATGCTATATTCCTGGCACCCGACTGTTGGGTTTGTCATCAGAAATATGATTTTTTGACTGTGCTGCTTCAATTTGGGTGCTTGGCCTTAGCACTAGTATCTGAAATGAACAGCAATCCTAGAAGAATTATAATGATGACGAAGACAGCAACATGAAGTCAATTTCATGGATTTTTAAGGAGAAGGTTTTAGAATACTTTAATGACTCCCAATCTACATGCCATTTCATGAAGTATACTCTTTGAATTGGGCCTAATCCAGAGTTACAATAGCCAGTCCTGAGACCAAGTATCTACACAAGCCGAATGCAGCAGCGTGATACAAAAGAACAAAGAACAGTACAGCACAGGAACAGGCCATTCGGCCCTCCAAGCCTGCGCCGATCATGATGCCTGTCTAAACTAAATCCTTCTGCACTTCCGGGGTCCGTATCCGTCTATTCCCATCCTATTCATGTATTTGTCAAGATGCCTCTTAAACGTCGCTATCGTACCTGCTTCCACCACCTCCCCCGGCAGCAAGTTCCAGGCACTCACCACCCTCTGTATAAAAAACCTGCCTCGCACATCCCCTCTAAACTTTGCCCCTCGCACCTTAAACCTATGTCCCCTAGTAACTGACTCTTCCATCCTGGGAAAAAGCCTCTGACTATCCACTCTGTCCATGCCGCTCATAACTTTGTAAACCTCTATCATGTCACCCCTCCACCTCCGTCGTTCCAATGAAAACAATCCGAGTTTATCCAACCTCTCCTCATAGCTAATACCCTCCAGACCAGGCAACATCCTGGTAAAACTCTTCTGTACCCTCTCCAAATCCTCCCCATCCTTCTGGTAGTGTGGCGACCAGAATTTCACGCAATATTCCAAATGTGGCCTAACCAAGGTTCTGTACAGCTGCAGCATGACTTGCCAATTTTTATACTCTATGCCCCGATCGATGAAGGCAAGCATGCCATATGCTTCTTGACTACCTTATCCACCTGTTTTGCCACTTTCAGTGATCTGTGGACCTGTATGCCCAGATCTCTCTGCCTGTCAATACTCCTAAGGGTTCTGCCATTTACTGTATACTTCCCACCTGTATTAGACATTCAAAAATGCATTACCTCACATTTGTCTGGATTAAACTCCATTTGCCATTTCTCCGCCCAAGTCTCCAACCTATCTATATCCTACTGTATCCTCTGACAATCCTCATCACTTTCCACAACTCCACCAACCTTTGTGTTGTCTGCAAACTTACTAATCAGACCAGCTACATTTTCCTCTAACTCATTTATATATACTACAAACAGCAAAGGTCCCAGCACTGATACCTGCGGAACACCACTAGTCACAGCCTTCCATTCAGAAAAGCACCCTTCCACTGCTACCCTCTGTCTTCTATGACCGAGTCAGTTCTGTATCCATCTTGCCAGCTCACCTCTGATCCTGTGTGACTTCACCTTTTGTACCAGTCTGCCATGAGGGACCATGTCAAAGGCTTTACTGAAGTCCATATAGATAACATCCACTGCCCTTCCTTCATCAATCATCTTCATCACTTCCTCAAAAAACTCAATCGGGTTAGTGAGACACCACCTCCCCTTCACAAAACCATGCTGCCTCTCGCTAATAAGTTTGTTTGTTTCCAAATGGGAGTAAATCCTGTCCCGAGGAATCCTCTCCAATGATTTCCCTACCACTGACATAAGGCTCACCGGCCTGTAATTTCCTGGATTATCCTTGCTACCCTTCTTAAACAAAGGGACAACATTGGCTATTCTCCAGTCCTCTGGGACCTCACCTGTAGCCAATGAGGTTACAAAGATTTCTGTCAAGGCCCCAGCAATTTCCTCCCTTGCCTCCCTCAGTATTCTGGGGTAGATCCCATCAGGCCCTGGGGACTTATCTACCTTAATGCTATTCAAGACGCCCAACACTTTCTCCTTTGTGATAACGATATGACCCAGACTATCTACACTCCCTTCCCTAGACTCATCATCCACCAAGTCTTTCTCTTTGGTGAATACTGATGCAAAGTACTCATTTAGTACCTTGCCCATTTCCTCTGGCTCCACGCATAGATTCCCTCCTCTGTCCTTGAGTGGGCCAACCCTTTCCCTGGCTACCTTCTTGCTCTTTATATCCATATAAAAAGCCTTGGGATTCTCCTTAATCCTGTTTGCCAATGACTTTTCATGACCACTTTTATCCCTCCTGACTCCTTGCTTAAGTTGCTTCCTACTTTCTTTATATTCCTCAAGGGCTTCGTCTGTTCCCAGCCTTCTAGCCCTTACGAATGCTTCCTTTTTCTTTTTGACTAGGCTGACAATATCCCTCGTTATCCAAGGTTCCCGAAACTTGCCAAACTTATCCTTCATCCTCACCGGAACATGCGGTCCTGGATTCTAATCAACTGACGTTTGAAAGACTCCCACATGTCAGGTGTTGATTTACCCTCAAACAGCCACCCCCAATCTAAATTCTGCAGTTCCTGCCTAATATTGTTATAATTAGCCTTCCCCCAATTTAGCACCTTTATCCTTATCCACAAGTACCTTAAAACTTACTGAATTATGGTCACTGTTCCCGAAATTTTCCCCTACTGACACTTCGACCACCTGGCCGGGTTCATTCCCCAATACCAGGTCCAGTACGGCCCCTTCCCTAGTTGGACTATCTACATATTGTTTCAAGAAGCCCTCCTGGATGCTCCTTACAAATTCTGCCCCATCCAAGCCCCTAGCACTAAGTGAGTCCCAGTTAATATAGGGGAAGTTAAAATCACCCACCACAACAACCCCGTTGCTTTTACATCTTTCCAAAATCTGTCTACATATCTGCTCCTCTATCTCCCGCTGGCTGTTGGGAGGCCTGTTGTAAACCCCCAACATTGTGACTGCACCCTTCCTATTCCTGAGCTCTACCCATATTGCCTCGCTGCATGATCCCTCCGAGGTGTCCTCCCGCAGTACAGCTGTGATATTCTCCTTAACCAGTAATGCAACTCCCCCACCTCTTTTACATCCCCCTCTATCCTGCCTGAAGCATTTAAATCCAGAACGTTTAGCTGCCAATCCTGTCCTTCTCTCAACCAACTCTCTGTAATAGCAACAACATCATAGTTCCAAGTACTAATCCAAGCTTTAAGTTCATCTGCCTTACTTGTAATACTTCTCGCATTAAAACAAATGCACTTCAGACCACCAGTCCCGCTGTGCTCTGCAACATCTCCCTGCTTGCTCTTCCTCTTAGTCTTACTGGCCTTATTCACTAGTTCCCCCTCAGGTATTTCACCTGCTGACCTACTGCTCTGGTTCCCACCCCCCTGCCACACTAGTTTAAACCCTCCCGAGTGATGCTAGCAAACCTCGCAGCCAGGATATTTGTGCCCCTCCAGTTTAGATGCAACCCGTCCTTCTTGTATAGGTCCCACCTGTCCTGGAAGAGATCCCAATGATCCAGATATCTGAAACCTTCCCTCCTACACCAGCTGTTCAGCTGAAGGGCCAAATGGCCTACTACTGCTCCTATTTTCTATGTTTAAGAGGGGTAGCCATTAACATTGAATGGGCCATTTAGATTTCAACTGCTTTCTTCAACATTTGATCAGACATGACAATTTGTTCAGGATTCCAGCAGTTACCATGTGTATTAGCAGTACAGGAGAGGTCGCCTGACCTCTTGCTCCATCTTGTTTTGCTGCAAAAGGTGTCGGTTTTGAATTCAATTCCCTCAATTTATCAGTTCATTTTATAGTTCATAACTTCTCCTTGCGTGAACGTGACAGCACAGGCAAGTTCAACAAACCTCCATGCAATGGGTGCTCAAGACACAGTGAGGTTTTCCCTTTGCAAATTTCTGTTTAGAAACCTTTCAATAAGTATTTTGGTGTCCTTTTATTTCATTGTTCACAAGCTGATGGGATGGCCTGGGACCAGGAGCCTCTCAGCACAATAGGTGCAAGGTGTTTGCGGATAACAAGTGAGGAAAATAAATTACTTACTATTTATAGTCTTTGGGGAAACAATTTCAAAGATTAGCTTATCCACATTTTGTCTCCGTGCCTTTTCACTTAATTTTAAATGCAACCTTTAAATGTATCTTTGCATTCAAATTCCTGTTCTAGGGAACAGAACAAAAGATCAAGAATCAGAAAAGATTACTTTCAGATTGGAGTACTCTGTAGCTACAATCGGCACAATAAACACCGGTCTTTACAGCATAATTTTACGAGACCAAATTTTAAAAAAATAAAATAATACCTGTGTTTCTCCAGGAATTATTTCAAATAATAAATAGATTAGCTTTGGCTCTGTGATCTGTGGTAATAGAGTCTTGGATGCAGTCTTAGGGATGACTTATGACACTTTACAATTACATGTTCAAATAGGAACAGTTTATATTTCGGGAGTACTGCATATTCTTGATTGAGGAACTGACTGACTTGTATTGCTTATCCAATTCCCTCATGGTTAAATGTTAGGATATGCAAAAAGTTACAGTAATGAGGGAAAGATAAGTTTTATAATTATGAACACACAAAGTTACTTCAGGTGTGGCGAGTATGCTTATCTGGGGACACACCTAAGGTGGATAAGACAATCCAACAATGAAACTGAGGCAGAAAAAAAGGAAGACTTGCATTTATATAGTGCCTTTCACAAGCTCAGGAAGTCCCAAATTACCTTACAGCTCACAAAGTACTTTTTGAAGTGTAGTCACTGTTGCAATGTAGGAAACATGGCAGCCAAGTTGTGCACAACAAGCTCCCACAAACAGCAATGTGATAATGAACAGATAATCTGATTTTGTAATGTTGATCAAGGGATAAATATTGGTCGGGAGATGGGGATAACTCCCTTGCCCTTCTTCAAAATAGTGCCGTGTGAGCTTTTAAATCCACCTTAGAGGACAGACAGGTTTAATGTCTCATCCAAATGATAGCATCTCTGACAGTGCAGCATGCTCTCAGTGCTGCACTGCATTGTCAGCCTAGATTTTTGTGCTCTAGTCCGGGAGAAAGATTTGAATCCACAACCTTCTGACTCAGGAGGCAAGAATATTACCAACTGAGCCATAGTACACACATGAATGACAGTTAAAAATCACTGGGATTGCAACATCAGTTAGATTATGACAAAAAAAGGAAGGAATCAAACAAATAATAAATGTTAGAAAGACTTTGGAAGGAGAGAAAAAGTGTTAGTCTGTTTTGATGATTAATAACTTTTTTCAATACTGTCATGCCTGACTTTTGTTTTCTATGGTCATAACTTCATGCTGCTTGCAGTGGTGTGTAGTCGCATTCATCATAGCCCATAGATGATTTCAAATGCCCATCACATGAAAGTGCACCAATGCTTCATTAGGATTGCAATGATGAATAAGACCTCATGTAAAAGAGAATTTCTATGGGGAATTGTTATGTTTCTCCTCCCAACATTCCTTGATGATGTGGCTTATTGTCGGTTAAAACGTGCATCAATGAGCTTCTCCCTGATGTCCCTTGCATGTCTCTCCATGGCCCTCATATCGATGATGGCATTGTCATCATTGTTGTCCTCCTCCTCACCCTCTTCATAGTCATCCTGATCTGAGGAGGACTGGTGTTCCTCCTGTTCCTCTGCCTGCAGAATGTTGCTTCGTCTAATTGCAAGGTTGTGCAAGGCACAGCAAACAATGATTATTCGTGACATCCTCTGTGGTGTGTACTGAAGAGCCCCTCCAGACCATTCAAGGCAACAGAATCAAATTTTCACTATACCAATGGTGTGTTCAATGATGGCTGAGGTGGATGTTTGAGCAGCAATGTATCTCTCTTCTGCAGCACTTTAGGGATGACATACTGGTGTCATCAACCATGTATAAATTGGGTAACCCTTGTCACCCAGGAGCCATCCCTTCACTTTGGCTGGTTCTTCAAAAACTGCTGGCAGCTGGGAGTTCCTCAAAATGTAGGAGTCATGACAGCTCCCTGGGAAACATGCACAAACATGCATGATTCTTCTCGTGTGGTCGCAAACCAGCTGTATATTTAAATAGTGGAAGCCATTGTGATTGACAAAGACAGCAGGCTGGTCCCAGGGAGCTCTAATGGACACATGAGTGCCGTCAATCAGCCCTTGAACTTTAGAGAAACCAGCGATGGCACCAAAAGCTGCAGACCTTGCTGCCTGGCTGTCCTCTGCAGTTTAGCAGATGAAATTATTGGCACGTTGAAAAACGGTATTGGTCACCTCTTTGATGTATCTGTGAGATGCCACATATGCTGCCTGTGGATCCCTGGAAGGAGCCACTGCAGAAAAAACTCAGTGCAGCAGTCACTTTGAGGGCAACTGGCATGGAATTCCCACTGACGCCCAGGGGCTGCAGGTCATGCAACAGGATCCTACAAATTTCTGTGACCATTTCACATGACATACTTAGGTGCCCCTGGCATTGTCCTTGTCCTGAGGATATTGTCATGCAAGTCCCCGCCTGTCAAGAATGAGGCATATTAATTTTGTCATATGAACATTGATTTTAAACTGTTGCTGGAGTGAAGAAAGGACTTGTTAAAAAATCACTAGACACTTGGCTGGAAGGACGTTTGCATACCAACAGACAGTGCTAGTGGACACAAAGGACTATTCCCTTGTCTATTCAACCCACAATGGATTTTGATCACCAGACATTGAAGATGTATGGAAGAGCATTCCAGGGATTACTAAGGTGATACAATCCACAAAAGCCAGGACTGGTTAAACCAGCTGGTCACATGACTAACTGGCTGGTCCAGGGTTTTTTGAACTCAAAGACTGTTTGCTGCTGGAGTGAGAAGATCTCTCCTGTCTGCTCCCAATTCTTTCTCACAAGCCTCTGAACCCACTGAGGACACATGAACTTCAAGAGAGAAAAGTTTCCTACATCGAACAAGGTTTAAGAATAATACTGGGCCCCAACGAAAAGCAGGACCTACATACAATCAAGGACTTTACAGCGAGCACGAAGAACAGTAACCAAAACCATCTTCAGATATTGCCTCAAACTTTTCCACTTTATTTCTAATGTTCTTTTCTGTCTCTATCTGCATGTGTGTATCGCATATGCATGCTAGCATGGGCGCTTTGCATATCCAAAGGCGTTAACCGAATTAGTGTTTAAGTTTAATAAAGTTCAACCTTTTTTCTTTAAACCTAAGAAAACCTGTTTGGCTAGTTTCTTTGCCTTATAATTGGAAGTTAGCGAACAAGGATTCACTAAGGGGAAGCTAGCAGAGAACGGTGTGTTTAAAATTAAACCCTGTTCTGATAAGACCAGGTGAAGGCTGAGAGGGAACCCTAGACCTCTTTCTCATCGGGTCGTAACAATATGATGACGTGCCAGTCCCTGTCTTCGATAAAGCTGTTCCTCGACGTTATCACTCTGAGCATCTTCACCTTCCTGTACTGCCTGTTGCTGGTGCTCAAGCATCATGAGTTGAGGGAAAAGAGCCTTCCTTAGTCTCTCTCTTTGTTCTTCTTCCCGTGGTACTCGACAAATTGGGTGTATGAGATCCCTGTCACTGTGGCTTTTCTGAACAATAAATAAGCAGAGCATGGTAATTCAGCCCTCTGTTGCGAGTGAGTTGAAACATTGAGGCAATGAATAGCTCCCTGATATCTGCCTTCAAATGGCATCCAGGTGGAAGGCACACCCACTGTCGTTTGCCTCCTCCCACTCTCCTTGCAATCCTTGAGTGTCCACGTAGTCTCCATTATCGTTGGAGAAAATGGTGCGCGTAGAGTTCAGGGCAAGTCTCCCCACCTTCCAACCTCCTCCTACGACCTCCCATCACCCTTGACCCACCCAATGTTACTGTTCCCCTTCTCTCTGTTACCATTGAGCCTTCCCCCCCCCCCCACCCCCCGCATTACCGTGCACAGTATAATCATCAATTTATTCATGCCATCCCTCCCCCCCGTTCCTACTCCCGTTACTATCGACATGCCGATTCATACGCTTGAAATTCCTCACATCGAACTGACCATAGTTACCGAGTCCCATTTCCCTCCAAATGAAGCTGTCAAATATCTACCCATTAGTCTTGACCTTCCTCCCTACAGAATCCATTTGCCCCCATTGACTGTGACCGTTCCCTCTGCTAGCCAGTACGCTCCATTTGCCCCACAGCTACATGATGTTGACAGCACTCATCCCTCCCTTTAGGCCCTTGCCAGATACCTTCACACCATACTGATCTAATCCACCCACCACCCCTGCAGCCGACAAAATGAATGTTCACCATTAACATCAACCATTCAGCTACTTGGATGCTCCACTCCACCCTCCCCTGCTCCTCCATGCACCCAATCAATCCCACCCTTCCCTCCCCGACTACTCTCCCTTGCTCCTCCTAGCAGCCCTCGCCTATGCCATCGCCACCAACCCCTGAGATGATACACCCTTGCTGGTGCCGAGCCTGGGGGCAAACATCCATTCCAGTGCTGGTGTGCAGGCAAACATCCATTCCAATGCTGGCATGGGGGCAAACATCCATTCCAATACTGGCATGGGGGCAAACATCCATTCCAATGCTGGCATGGGGGCAAACATCCATTCCAATGCTGGCGTGCTGGCAAACATCCATTCCAATGCTGGCGTGCAGGCAAACATCCATTCCAATGCTGGCATGGGGGCAAACATCCATTCCAATGCTGGCATGGGGGCAAACATCCATTCCAGTGCTGGCATGGGGGCAAACATCCATTCCAATGCTGGCATGGGGGCAAACATCCATTCCAGTGCTGGCATGGGGGCAAACATCCATTCCAGTGCTGGCAAACATCCATTCCAATGCTGGCGTGCTGGCAAACATCCATTCCAATGCTGGTGTGGGGGCAAACATCCATTCCAGTGCTGGCATGGGGGCAAACATCCATTCCAGTGCTGGCATGGGGGCAAACATCCATTCCAGTGCTGGCATGGGGGCAAACATCCATTCCAATGCTGGCATGGGGGCAAACATCCATTCCAGTGCTGGCATGGAGGCAAACATCCATTCCAATGCTGGCATTAATTTAGCGGATGGATTAATGAGAGAAGAGCGCTGTCCTAAGACTCAACTGCACAAATCCGACTGTTGCACACCACGTTGAAACATTCGGAAACCGGGTGGCATGGGAATATCGCTTGCCATTCACTTAAAAACTGGCAGGTAGGACTAAATTGTAACTATGCTAGGGTAATGAATATTCATGTTATTTAAAAGAATGCAAAGCTGCAATCTGCCACCACACTGAGGGAAGTCGGAACATCAGCAAACCAGCAGCTGACTTAATTCCTCTAAAATATCCGCAAAAAACCCTCCTGCCTAATTATATCACTCCGCATGCCACCAAATCCGCCATGGCGGACAGCATAAAATTTCCACCTTAATCTTTGGCAGTGGGATGAGGACATAGTTCAATGTTATGTTTCTGTTAATGTTCACAAACTATTTGGACCTCACTTGCACAGTTTAGAAATGTCAACAGAATTGTAAGTTGGAATCATTAGTTTTGTGCTAAATAATTAGGGTAGAAATGAATTTGTATTGTCGTAACAACTGGTAATTATTAAAAGGAGTAGTATACTTGTTTATAGTACATAGCAAAAGGCATATTTAGGGAAAATAATTTACATTTTTAATATATGTTAGATAATAAACTTGCAGGACTACAGGGATTGAGTGGGGGCGTGGGGCTGGCTGGATTGCTCTGTGGAGATCCAGCATGGACTCAATGGGCTGAATGGCCTCCTCCAATGCCGTAAGTAATTCTATGACTCTAAGATTGATTAAAAACACCCACAGAGCTACAAGATTTTATGTCTTAGTGCTTGCTATCTTTTTATTTCTTCCTTATGATGCTGTTTAGCACCATGCTATTTTTCTGTGCCCAGCAGACAAGAAATTTTCAGGGTCATGAACCTCCCCACATTTAATGTCAATCCTGTGCCACAATCAGTGAGACATGTTGAATTGGAGTGACAGGAGCACTAATACTCAACTCTATATCTTTCTGGCTCGGAGGTGAGGAACCCACCACCTGAGCTATATGTCTGTCTGAAACAATTACCAGATTAAAAAAAAGAAATAAAAGAGGCAGTATAAATAATATTATAACAACCTGCAAATTTAAAACATCTAAAATAAGATATCATTCTTATGCATGTATAATGCATAATAGAAGAGTATACGTTAGGCAGTATGTAAAACAACAAGAAGAACTTGCATGTATATAGTACCTTTAACCAAATAAACACGCCAAGCTGCTTCAGAAGAGTGTTAGCAAACAAAATTTGACACAAGTCACATTGGAGATATTAGGACAGATGGCCAAAAGCTTAGTGAAAGAGGTAGGTTTTAAGGAGCCTTATATAGGAGGAGAAGGACGTAAAGAGGAGGAGAGATTTAGGGAGGGAATTCCTGAGCTTAGGGCCCCGGCAGTTGAAGGCACAGCTACCAATGGTGAAGTGATTAAAATAGGGGTTGCACTAGAGGCCAGATCTTGGAGGGTTGTAGAGCTGGAGGAGGTTACAGAGATGACCAGAGAAGGATTTGCAAACAAGGATAAGAATATTAAAATTGAGGAGTTGCCGGATCAGAAGCCAATGTAGGCCAACAAGTAAGGGGTGATGGGTGAACACGATTTGATGAGAGCTAGGATACAGACAGAAAGGTTTTGGATAAGCTCAAGTTTATGGAGGGTGGAAGATAGAAGGTTGGCAAGAAGAGCAGTGAAATAGTCAAGTATAGAGGTAACAAAGGCATGGATGAGCTTTTCAGCAGCAGATGAGCTGATGAATGGGCTGAGTTGGGCAATGATTTGAAGGTGGAACTCGGCAGTCTTGGGAACATATGAACTAAGAACATATGAATTAGGAGCAGGAGTAGGCCACTCGGCCCCTTGAGCCCGCTCCGCCATTCAGTAAGTTCATGGCTGAACTGATTACTCCACATTTCCACCTACCCCGATAACCTTTCACCCCCTTGCTTATCAAGAATCTATCTACCTCTGCCTTAAAAATATTCATAGACTCTGCTTCCACCGCCATTTGAGAAAGAGAATCACGACCCTCAGAGAAAAAATTTCTCCTCATCTCTGTCTTAAATGGGTGACCCCTTATTTTTAAACAATGACCCCTAATTCTAGATTCTTCCACAAGGGGAAACATCCTTTTCACATCCACCCTGTCAAGAGCCCTCAGGATCTTATATGTTTCAATCAAGTAGCCTCTTACTCTTCTAAATTCCAGCGGATACAAGCCTAGCCTGTCCAATCTTTCCTCGTAAGACAGCCTGCCCATTGCAGGTATTAGTCTGGTAAAGCTTCTCTGTACTGCCTCAAATGCATTTACATCCTTCCTTAAATAAGGAGACCGATACTGTACATAGTATTCCAGATGTGGTCTCACCAATGCCCTAGTATAGCTGAAGCATAACCTCCCTACTTTTGTATTCAATTCCCCTCACGATAAATGATAACATTCTATTAGCTTTCCTAATTACGTGCTGTACCTGCATACTAATCTTTTATGATTCATGCACTAAGACACCCAGATCCTTCTGCATCTCAGAGCTCTGCAATCTCTTACCATTTAGATAATATGCTTCTTTTTTATTCTTTATGCCAAAATGGACAATTTCCCACTTTCCCACATTATACTCCATTTGCCAGGTCTTTGCCCACTCACTTAAAATCTATCTATTTCCCTTTGTATCCTCCTTATGTCCTTTGCACAAGTTACTTTCCTACCTATCCTTGTGTCATCAGCAAATTTAGCAATCATACCTTTGGTCCCTTCATCTAAGTCATTTATATAAATCGTAAAAAGTTGACACACCAGTACAGATCCCTGTGGCACACCACTCGTTACATCTTGCCAACCAAAAATTGACCCATTTATGCCTACTCTCTGTTTCCTGTCAGCTAGCCAATCTTCTATCCACGCCAAAATCTTACCCCCTACACCATGATCTTTTATTTTCTGCAATAACCTTTGATGTGGCACCTTATCAAATGCCTTCTGGAAATCTAAGTACAATACATCCACCAGTTCCCCTTTATCTACAGCATATGTAACTCCCTCAAAGAACTCCAATAAATTGGGTAAATATGATTTCCCTTTCACAGAACCATTAGATTAGATTAGATTAGAGATACAGCACTGAAACAGGCCCTTCGGCCCACCAAGTCTGTGCCGACCATCAACCACCCATTCATACTAATCCTACACTAATCCCATATTCCTACCAAACATCCCCACCTGCCCCTGTATTTCCCTACCACCTACCTATTCTAGTGACAATTTATAATGGCCAATTTACCTACCAACCTGCAAGTCTTTTGGCTTGTGGGAGGAAACCGGAGCACCCGGAGAAAACCCACGCAGACACAGGGAGAACTTGCAAACTCCACACAGGCAGTACCCAGAATCGAACCCGGGTCCCTGGAGCTGTGAGGCTGCGGTGCTAACCACTGCACCACTGTGCCGCCCTAACCATGTTGACTCTGCCTGATTACCTTGAATTTTTTTAAATGCTCTGCTATAAAGTCTTTAATAATAGCTTCTAACACCTTCCCTAAGAAAGATGTTAAGCTAACTGGCCTGTAGTTTCCTGCTTTCTGTCTCCCTCCCTTTTTGAATAAAAGAGTTACATTCCCTATTTTCCAATCTAACGGAACCTTCCCTGAATCTAGGAAATTTTGGAAAATTAAAACTAACGCATCAACTATCTCACTAGCCACTTCTTTTAACATCCTAGGATGAAGTCCATCAGGACCCGGGGACTTGGCAGCCCACAGTTCCAACTATTTGGTTAGTACCACTTTCCTGGTGATTGTAATTTTCTTGAGTTCCACCCTCCCTTCCATTTCCTGACATACAGCTAATACTGGGATGTTACTGTGATCCTCAATAATGAAGACTGATGCAAAATACCTGTTCAATTCATCTGCCATCTCCTTATTATCTATTTTTAATTCCCCAGACTCACTTTTTATAGGACCAATGCTTACTTTGTTAATTCTTTTCTTTTTAAAATATCTATAGCAATTTGTACTATCTGTCTTTATATTTCTAGTTAGTTTTCTCTCGTACTCTATTTTTACCTCCCTTATCAATCTTTTAGTCATTCTTTGCTGTTTTTTATATTCTGTCCAATCTTCTGACTTGCCTCTCATCTTTGCACAATTATATGCTTTTTCTTTAAGTTTGATACTTTCTTTAACTGTTTTAGTTAACCATGGATGGCAGGTCCCACCCTTGGTATTTTTCTTTCTCGTTGAAATGTATCTATTCTGTGTATTCTGAAATATCCCCTTAAATGTCTGTCACTGCATCTCTATTGACCAATCCCTTAACCTAATTTGCCAGTTCACTTTAGCTAGCTCTGCTTTCATGTCCTCATAATTGCTCTTATTTAAATTTAAAATACTAGTCTTGGACCACTCTTCTCTCCCTCAAACTGAATGTAATATTAAAGCATATTATGATCGCTGCTACCTCGGGGTGCCTTAACAATAAGGTCATCAATTAATCCTATCGCATTGCACAACACCAGGTCTGGTATAGCCTGCTCTCTGGTTGGTTCCAGAATGTACTGTACCAAGAAATTATCCCGAAAACATTCTATTTACTCCTCATCTAGGCTACCTCTGTCCATCTTATTTTTCCAGTCTATATGTAGGTTAAAATCGCCCATAATTATTGCTGTACCTTTCTGAAAAGCTGCCATTATTTCTTTTGGCCAGGGCTGTACATTATTCTGTCATTTAACACCCTCTCTGCACTAATGCTTTGTCTTTCACCACACCATTAACACACCCTTTGGCTTTGCTCCATGACCTTCTTGTCAGTATTCTCTGTGACCCTCTGTCCTATGAAGAACTTCCCTTTTGTTATCTTTTGCCCCACCCCCACTTTAGTTGCTTAAAGCCTATTACATTTCTAACCTTTGCCGGTTCTGATGAAAGATCATTGACCTGAGACATTACCTCTGCTTCTGTCTCCACAGATGCTGCCAGACCTGCCCAGTATTTCTAGCATTTCTTGTTTTTATTTCAGATTTCCAGTATCCGCAGAATTTTGCTTTTATTTTAGTGTAGATGATGACCATGTGCGTTGATTTGCTTTTTTTGACTCTTTACTGATCATGCCAGGCAAATCTTTTCCCCTCTGATTTTGCCTCTGTAAAATGCCTTGGAACATTTTTCGGTGTTAAAGTCACTGTATCAAAGCAGGTTGCTGTTGGTTCCACTTAGGCTGTTATGCTTACCATAATGATTTGCTGAAATTCTAGTGACAGCACTCAAGCAGATTCCAAGAAAATCAGACTGCATCCCTCAATTTAACGTTGATCAGTTTCCCCAGATCCCCAGATACAACCGAAACAATGATCGACTCTAGACATTTCAACATTCATCATTGTCCTGTAAATCCCACTGATGTTCTCATTTTGAAAGTATACATTAAAATGTTAGTGGAATATATCAAAATATTGGTGAGGTACATTGTCTTTTTGGAAGAGTTTTGCTGCTCCAAAAATGTCACTTCAAAGTTTCCATACTGGGAACATTTGATCAGCTTATAATATCTACAGCAGTTATAAAATATTGTGATACAGTTTTCACAAGTATAGTCATTTAAAAAAAATAATTTTTAGCAAAGTTAAATATTTGTTTTTTGACCTTATGGAATCTCTTAATTTCTTACTAACTCTATTTGCTCACAGTGGCAAGAGAACTGTTTGCAGAGCTAGGAACTGGTTGACAATAGTAGGTCTTTCTTTCCTGTGCTGAGGCATATGTGCTTCAATTGAATAAATGATCAACCTAGCATCCCAGCAATTCCTGGTACAGAAAGTTAAGTATTTCAGTGACAGGCATGGCATTATAATATCTTCATGTCTCTGTGTCACTCTGCACTTGTTTTTTCTTAACCAGGCTTGTAAAGATATGACACGTTCTACAAGCAGTATCATCCTCAGGGTGGGAAACATTGAAGACAGAAAAGTAGCCCAGTACTATGTGGTATACAGGGTGAAGCAGGTTAGGTGGACATCAGTATGCAGTTCAACATTATCTTTACTTGCAAGAAGTGTTATGAACAGGTGGGAAATGGCATGGCTGGTTTCCACGGTTCACCTCTCAAATGACCACAGATAGTGTTTTTGTTTAAATTAGTGTTTCAGCCTTTGTTTAGTTGGCCAAATAAACAGACAGTGACAGGTTTTCTCATGAGTTTAAAACAGAAGATTAAATATTTATTAAACAATAATCACTTGAAATGTTCACAAGATAACTTATGCATACATTCACTCTCTCACTCACATTCAAGAAAAGATAGAATGAAGGTAAAGACTAAGAGGCGTTAAGAGTGGTGAAGGGAGTGAAAGTTGAAGGTGGTAAATGGGGTGCCAATCAAGCGGGCTGCTTTGTCCTGGATTGTGACAAGCTTCTTGTGTGTTGGTGGAGCTGCACCCATCCAGACAAATGGAGAGTATTTCATCACACTCATGACTTGTGCCATGTAGATGGTGGACAGGGTGCCCGATTGAGGGCTGCTCCCGCTTCCCCAACCCCCCAAACAACCACCCTTGCCTCATCGGGGTCTGACCGATTACCCTGGCGAGGCAACCCAAACTTACCTGCAGTCCTGGCTCAGTGTCCTCGGCTGGGCTGCAGTCCCAGCAGTGGCCACCGCTCTCGGTAAAGCTGCTGGGACTACGAGTTGCCGGTCCGCTGATTGGCCGGCAGTTCAGTGAGGTAGCACTTCCTCCCTCAAATGGGTAGAAGTCCCGCCTCGGAACAATTAAAGCCTGGGGACTCGTAAAATACAGAACGGATCCCTAGGCGGGGCGGAAGCGGGTTCGCCACCGACATTCACGTCGGTTGCCAGATCCCGTCCGCCCGATGTAAAATCCAGCCCGTAGTTCCAAGTCAGGATGGTGTGTGGCTTGGAGGGGAACTTGCAGATGTGGTGTTCCCATGCATCTGCTGCCCTTGTCCTTCTCAGTGATAGAAGTCGTTGGCTTGGAACGTGCTGTCGAAGGAGTCTTGGTGAGTTGCTGCAGTGCATCTTGTATATAGTACACACTTCTGCCACTGTGCGCGGTTGTGAAGGGAGTGAATGTTGAAGGTGGTAAATGGGGTGCCAATCAAGCGGGCTGCTTTGTCCTGGATTGTGTCGAGCTTCCTGAGTGTTGGAGCTGCACCCATCCAGTCAAGTGGAGAGTATTCCATCACACTCCTGACTTGTGCCTTGTAGATGGTGGACAGACATTGGGAAGTCAGGAGGTGAGTTACTCACCACAGAATTCTCAGCCTCTGATCTGCTCTTGTAGCTAGAGTATTTATGTGGCTGGTCCACTTCAGTTTCTGGTCAATGGTGACCCCCAGGATGTTGATAGTGGGAGATTCAGTGATGATAATGCCATTGAATGTCCAGGGGAGATGGTTAGATTCTCTCTTGTTGGAGATGGTCATTGCCTGGCACTTGCATGGCATGAATGTTACTTGCCACCTATCAGCCCAAGCCTGGATATTCTCCACATTGATGAAGCAGCTGAAGATGGTTAGGCCTAAGACACTACCCTTAGGAACTCCTGCAGTGATATCTTGGGACTGAGATGATTGACCTCCAACAACCATTTTCCTTTGTGCTAGGCATGACTCCAGCCAGCGGAGAGTTTTCCCACTGATTCCCATTGACCCCAATTTTGCTAGAGCTCCTTGATGCCATACTCCGTCAAATGCTGCCTTGATGTCTAGCCCAGAATATTTAAAATATTGGCATGTAGCTAAAGCTAGTGAGATCTACCCTCTGATAATTGATTACATTCGAGTTTTTAGTTCACTAGCAGAAAGTGTTTATTGTCTTAGATCCATGTTGGGAAATGTGGAGAGGCTTAAAGCACCTGACCAGACAAAGTGAAACTTTCTGCTGAGGAGATGGGGGAAGGATAAGAAAACTCCTGATAGCCAGTCTAATGGATTTGTATTCATTTTTAATGCCTGATAGATAGGATAAATGGTATTCAATGGGGCTGATTTCTTAACTGTAATAACATGACTGAACAGTAATAACATGACTGAACTGTAAGAAATGAATGTTGCTCTTCATTTCTCTGGGTGAATTTACCTTCAGCTATGTTGATGGTTACTATGTAAACGTGGGACAGAGAATCGGGTACTTTTGGGAGCATGGCAGAGTGAGATCTATTCTGGAAATGCATTTTACAGGCTGCTCAGAAGATGGATGGTCTCTACTTTTATAACAAGCCTGTGGGGAACAGAGCAGGAGAAACACAGAACTGTGAATGTGTCTCAATTTCTCTGTCTGACTTCTGGAAATTACAAATATAGTACAGGTTGAATGTCCAAAAACCTGACTGTGGGTTGTGTGCAGAGGCATGGACTCAGAATATGCATCAATACCATTGAGCCATGTTTAAAAAGTAAATTTGCCCTCAGAGTAACGAGGTGCTTGCTGTAGGCAGAGTGTATTACCTGTTAGATTTGTTCTTGGTTGTATGCCTGAGTCCTGTACTTCATTGGTTGATTAAAATTGTCAAACCACACACATTAGAGAAGTGTAATTTTGACTTTTATTCTATTATCTAAATAATTTGATCTAAAACTCAGCCCTTGTGCTCATGTTTCCTGGTACATTGCAGTTTAATGCCTGACACCTTGCAAGCTAAAGAGTGCCTTATAAGTAAGAAAAACATTGCCTTGAAGTTGAAATACAAGCACATAGAAAATTGATTTCCCATGCTGTTGCTTATGGATTTGTTTCTTGTCTCTTCGAACTCCTATTGTAGGTAGCCTGTGCTCAGTGCAATTAGAACTGCGGTGACTTGCATTTATGTAGGAGATTTCATGACCTCAGGATTCCCACAAAGTGCTTTACAGCCAATTAAGTACTTTAGAAGTGTAGTCACTGTTGTAGTCTAGGAAATGTGGCAGCCAATTTGTGCATGGCAAGGTCCCACAAGCAGCAATGTAATAATCAGTTTTTAGCGATGTTGATTGACAGATAAATGAGTGAGGACATCAGGGTGAACTTTCCTGCTCTTCTTTGAAATAGTGCCATGGGATCATTAAGCACTGCAGCACTCCCTCAAAGTCTCTGGAGTGGGACTTGAACCCTCAACCTTCTGACTCAGAGGTGAGAATGCAAGCACTGAGTCATGATTGACACTTTTTAATAATTGTCATGTGATGTACTTTTTGGATGTGTGGTGGGTGGTTGAATAACTCTTGTGGCAGCTGCACATCAATTGTTTTTTTTGCTGTAATATGATTGGGTAGTTTTTTTTTGTAGTCTGTGGTTGCATATAATTTTCTGATGGAATGTGATTAAGGATAAAATTGAAACTGGGCAGAGGTTTGGTCTAATATGATTAACCAATGAGGATGTAACAAATGTATAAAATTACCAAACAGATTAGAGACAAACACTTCAAAGATGCCAGCCACAAAACTTGGAAAAACTGACAAACAGCTTCAAAAAAGCTGATGCAGCCCCCCCAAAAAACCGACAACTAAAAAAAACCACATAACTGAAAAATAGTCATAAATAAAGGTCTTTAGCCAAGGCCATCATAAGGCAACTGTATAAGTTAAACTCCATTTTATTATGTTGGATTTCACAATTTGTATTAGGGTTTGAGATCACATTCCACTCTTAAGTTTGTTTTTTTGCAAAAATTGAAACCTATGTTGGACATACAAAAATAAGCAGTTACAGTGGAGGTACAATGGAACATGAATTTGTTGTGATTGAAGCTTGCAGTTATATTATGAAGGCATGGCAGGGGCCGGGGGGGGGGGGGGGGGGCGCGGTGTGGGGGGGTGTTGGGTGAAGGTGCAATAGTACAATGGTGGAAGGGGAAATGAGCTCTGATGGCACAAGATTTCCCTGGGTTTCTGAGAAAATTTTGATTCTTAACTCCTTTATTCCTAATAGGATAATACTAAACCATCTCCTACAAAAACATCATGCCCTGACACAAGGAAAAAGCTCAAAAAGCATGCCAATTTTAAAATAAGTGTCATAGTAAAGGTCACCTTTCATGATACTGTAAAAATGTCAGTCATCCCATCTGCTTTGTATAGCTTCGAAACTACATTAACATTACAGTCTACCTACCCACCAAAAACAAAATGGCAGGTCTTCCAAAACACTCAGCAACTGATGGGACGTCCAGACCACATCCCCTTGCAATGTCAAAAGATGTAGCTACTAAGACACTAGTTAAAATCACCAGTGGGTTATAACAGAACTCAAGCAATATCTTGGCATTCTATGGCACAGTGCATTGGAAAACCAATGAATAGCTACATTAAAACTTATGTCATATATGATGTCTGTTCAGTATGTCTCCATTGCATTGCAAGGAAAACAGGAAAGCTTGACCTCTGCATTGCCTACACAGGACTCTAGTTAACCAATCTTATTTTACCCAGCTCTTATAGCAGTGTGCTGCAAATGCTACATATTGCCTATCAAAAATAAATTCTGCAACAATATATCATCTAATATCCTTATCAACATAAATTTCAACATCACTTCTGGCACTATTCGGTACTACAAAATTTACAGTGCCAATTTTCCAATATCTTAGAGATTATAGTTTAAAGTTGATTTTTGGGGGTGGTTTCTGGATTCTTAACTGCACTTTTCTCACCACAGCCACTTAGACTGATGAGTAATCATGCAGGTGGGCTGTTGGTCACCTGGTATTGATGTGATTTGCGGCTGTTTCATGATTCTCAGTCTGGGAGGATTATTAAAGAACCATAAAAGTCATGGAGTTTCATCCCTGCAGTCTGGAATTGATCTTTTCTCTGTCATTCTGGAAATGATATTTTCAGTCTTGTCACCCAGAGTCCTGTGAGTGGCTGAAGGCAATACTTTTATAACCCCTCATCTCTCTCAAAATGTTCAAAAATCACAGGATCATAATGACCTTTTAACTGGGCATTTTCCTATTCTGTATGGATAAGGAGGAGAGGGAGAAGGAGGCATGGTGTGTGAGCATGGTGTGCGACCACCCTCCTCCTGCACTAACAACCCCACCCATCAACCCGAGAGTCAACAGGGAACAAATTCAGGGAAGCTGCGTGTGCACAGACTGTGCTTCACCAGAGAAGCTATTGGCCACCTTCGTGAAATCCTGGAGGAAGACCTGAAGTACAATACAATTTCACTAGACTGATTCCTAGGATGAGATGGCCGTCTTATGAGGAGAGATTGAGTAGAATGGGCCTGGATTCTCTGTAGATTATCTGGAGTTTAAAAGAACGAGAGGTGATCTCATGAAAATGCATAAAATTCTTAGAATGCTTGACAGGGTAGATGCAGACAGGTTGTTTCCCCTGACTGAGAGTCTAGAACTAGGGGTCATAATTCCGAGGAAACTATAGACAAAAGCTTAACATCAGTGGTAGGGAAAACAATGGAATTCCTACTAAAGGAGAGAATAGAAGAACACCTAGAAACAAAAAAAAATAATGAATTGTCAGCTTGGATCTCAAAAGGGAAAATTTTGCTTGACCAACTTTATTTAATTTTTTGAGGAGGTAACAGAGAGTGTAGACAATGGTAATGCAGAAGATGTAATTTATCTGGATTTTCAAAAGGCCTAAGATAAGGTGCCCCATAATAGACTAATGAATAAGGTCAGAGAATGCAGTCAGGGAACAAGTGTCAGAATGGATTGCTCGCTGGCTTCAAGACAGAGAGCTGGAGTAAAGGGTAGTTATTTTGAGTGGCAGAAGGTGGGAAGTGGTGTTCTAAAAAGATCAGTGCTGGAACCACTGCTCACAATTAAAATTAACGATTTGGACTTTGGAATACTGAGGAGGACTGCAACAAATTCCAGAAGGACA
Organism: Heterodontus francisci; assembly: GCF_036365525.1. Classification (NCBI taxonomy): domain Eukaryota; kingdom Metazoa; phylum Chordata; class Chondrichthyes; order Heterodontiformes; family Heterodontidae; genus Heterodontus; species Heterodontus francisci. The sequence goes on along the minus strand of NC_090377.1, from coordinate 41,554,225 downwards.
TTAATAAACTTGCAGAATTGGCAAATAATTGGCAAATGGAGTTCAACACAAATAAATGTGAGGTAGTACATTTTGGTAGGAAGAATAGGGGAGATCACTTATAGCTTGAAAGATCTGAGTCTAGGTGGGGTAGAGAAACAAAGCGAACTCAGAGTACAAATACACCAATCACTAAAAGTTGGACCACAGGTTAGCAAGGCCATAAAAAAAAAACAAGCACGAGGCTTTTTTCTAAAGGGATAGAGTTGAAAAGTAAGGAAGTTATGCTAAACCTCTATTGAACCTTGGTTAGACCACACTGGGAGTACTGCGTGCCGTTCTGGTCGCCATATTATAAAAAGGTTGTAGAAGCACCAGAGAGGGTGCAGAGAAAATTTCTAAAGATGATACCAGATAAGCATGATTATACATATCAGGAAAGGATTGACAGGCTGGATCTCTTTTCTCTTGGGAAAACTAGAAGACTGAGGGGTCTTTAAAATTATGAAAGGTTTTGATAGAATGGATACAGAGAGACTGTTTCCTCTTGTGGGGAAGAGCATGAGGCCATCAATATAAGATAGCCACCAAGAAATTCAATAGGGAATTCAGAAGAAACTTATTTACCCAAAGAGTGGTGAGAATGTGGAACTTGCTACCACAGGGAGTGGATGAAGCGAATAGCATAGATGCATTTAAGGGGTTGCTAGACAACCATATGAGGGAGAAGGGAATAGCGGGTTACAATTATAGATTTAGATGAGGAAAGATGTGAGGATGCTCAAAAGGAGCATAAATGCTGGCCTGGACTGCTGAGACGAATGGCCTGCTTCTGTGCCGTATATCCTATGTAATCCTATGTAATAGTTTTAAGTATAGAATAAGGAGTCGGTCATTTAGTACTGAGGTGAGGAGAAATTTGTTCACTCAGCGCGTCGTGAATCTTTGGAAATCGCTACCCTAGAGAGCTGTTGATGCTTAGTAGTTGGACACATTAAGGGAATCAAGGGATATGGGGATGGTGAAGGAAAGTAGAGTTCATGTAAAGATCCACAATGATCTTACTAAATGGTGGAGCAGGCTTGAGGGGCTATATGGCCTACTCCTGCTCCTATTTCTTATGTTCAGTTGCATCCATTCCAAATGCAAATGTACATCTTCCCAAATGACATGACTTTTGACCTCTTTCTGTTGACCTCTAATCCAAATCTTCTATTTTCCTTGTATACCTTATCAGTTAGTTTCTGCAAATCTGTTTTAGATGTTGTTATAAGGTCAATCCAATGAGCAAATCTGAGATTGTTTAAAGTTGCTTTTAGAAGATTAAGCAGGATATGGAAGCTTAAAGATATTTCAGTAAAAACAAAGGCAGGAGTTTATGAAACGATGGTTATCCTCATATCATTATACGGATCTGAGTGCTGGAACATGAAAAATGTTGATATGTAAAAGATACGAACAGCAGAAATGAGTTGGTCGAGAGAAATATTAGGAGTATCCAAGATGAGAAGAATCAAGCATTATATAATAAGAAAATGGCTTAGACAAGAAACAATGCTTATACAGAAGAATCAAGAAAGACAACCCTGGTGGTTTAGGTATGTTGCGAGAATGGAAATAGCTAAAATACCTTTCATGGCTCTGCATAAATGGAACAAGAAGCCCAGGAAGATGAGGAAAGTACTGGCTAGGCAATGCTTAGTTGCTAGAGAGCTCAGAACCAACAATACTGAAATGGATTAATTTGACCCTATCATTGCTGCTGAGCTGACATATGTCAATTTAGTCATAGAGGTAGTAGTATCAATGTGAAATTGAAGGTTGCAGTTGCATCATTTTCTGTTGGTGTCATTTTAGGAGATTCAAGACCGAACTTTGCTTGTTGTAATGTTGCAAATGTAGAACTAGTGCATTTTGGAGCTTTAAAAAAGTGTGGTTACATCTCCAGTGTAAGAAATTCACTTTTTTGTCTGCCCCTAGTGGCAGCAATGGATAGCTTGCAATTGCGCACTGTGAAGGAGTATACCATTTGAAAGAGACAAGTTAGCCTACTTTCTATCCTTGGCCTCCTTCCATTTTTCATCTACATGCAGCCCTTAAGTGACGACATCTGAAAACACAATGTCAGGTTCCTCATGTACGCTGACAACGCCCAGCTTTACCTCACCACCATCTTTCTTGACCCTTCCACTTCATCTACTTTGTCACATCGCTTGTCCAACAAGGAGCAGAAATTTTCTTCAACTAAACATTGGGAAGACCGAAGTCATTGGCCGGAATTTTAAGTAAGGGCGAGAGACCCCGCCCACCGGCTTAAAAGTTGGGCCTCCGCAAGGCCTCGGAGCCACGCAGAGATTTTACGTGGCCCAGGCTCTTAATTGGCCTTGGGCGGGACATCCACCCCTCTGAGGCAGGAAGCCCTGCCTCCAGGAGCTGCCAGCCAATCAGAGGGCTGGCAGCTCCTTAGTCCCAGCAGCACCACTGGGAGCGGTGCCCACTGCTGGGACTGCACCCAGCTTCAGGAGGATTGTGGACGCCTGCACCGAGAAAGGTAAGTGGAGTTTTGGGCCTCGCTGGGGACAATCGGCTGAGCCCTGGTGAGAGGGGTGGTCAATCAGGAGGGCAGTGGGAGGTGCACTAGTGGGGGCGGTAGGAGCTGCTGGGGTGGACCTCTTTGGAGCACAGGGTGCCCGATCCGGAAGTCCCACCCCCCAGGCCTGCAAGGTGGCCGCCTGGTGTTGCTAGGCGGCCTCCACAGCTGATAAAATGCCCACCCACCGCTGGTAATATATCCGCTGCGGTGGGAGTAGGCCCTTAAGTGGCAATTAATTGGCCACTTAAGGGCCTTAATTGGCCTGGGGTGGGCAGGCTGGCTGTTTCTCATCTTTCCCGCTGCTCATAAAATTGCAATGGGGGCGGGACGGCGACGGGAACGGCACCTCCCGCTTCCCACACAATTTTACACCCCACCCCAGGGGGCCTTAAATTCCAGCCATTGTCTTCATTTCCCACCACAAATTCCATTCCCTAGTCATTGACTCCATCCCTCTCTTGAGATGAGCTTCTGACCACATATCTGTTCCATCACCAAGATTCCTTACCTTCACCTCTGTAACATCACCTGACTCCGCCCGTACCTCAGCTCATCTGCTGCTGAAACCCTCATCCATGCCTTTATTACCTCTCGACTTGAGTATTCCAATGCACCCCTGGCTGGATTTCCAGCTTCCACCCTCCATAACCCTGTGCTCATCCGAAACTTTGCTGCCCGTAACCCAACTTGCACCAAGTCCCATTCACTCAGCACCCTTGTGCCCGCTGACATAGATTGGCTCCCGATGTGTCAATGCCTCAAATTTTTTTAAATCCTCATCCTTGTTTTCAAATCCTTCCATGACCTTGTTATCCACCCCCAATCTCTAACCCCCTTCAGTCCTACAAGCCTCCAAGATTTCTGCGCTCCTCCAATTCAGGCCTCTTGTGCATCCCCAGTTTTAATTGTTCCACCATTGACAGCCGTGCCTTCAGCTGCCAGGGTCATAAGCTCTGTAATTCCTTCTCTAAACCTCTCTTCATCTTTTAAGATGGTTCTTAAAATCTACCTCTTTGGTCATTTGTTCTAATGTGTTCCTATGTGGCTTAGTGTCAAATTTTGTTTGATAACGCTCCAGAGAAGTGCCTTGGAACATTTTACAGTGTTAAAGGCACTATGTAAATGCAAGTTGCTGCTGTTGTTGTGATGAGTTTCTCAATTTTCAATTACCACAGAGGACTATATGGCCAGTTATAGTAACACCAAAGGAAATGTTGAAAATATTTTAATTATGCATGTATCAGAGTCTGCGGTATGGCACAGGTCAAACATCCTGTTGCTTTTTTAAAAAAAAATATGCTTGGGCATAGAAGTTGTTCATTTGAGAACAATTTACATCACATAAACGTGGAAAATTCTGGTACTTGAATTTTCAAATATTCTTACATTGATAAGACAAGAATTAAAAAATCAGCAATTTAAACAGAAAATCAGTGACCTATATCGATGCCAGGAGAACCACCCAGACTGGAGACTGAATGTCTGATGCATTGAAATACTACACTAGGGATATTTTTACTTTTCAGTTCTAAAATGTTGGATTAAGAGCTTTTGTGCTTCATTGTAACCAGGGTGATACAAGACACCTAGTTGTGTTACAAATGGACTGTGTAAGACAATTTCTTGAGGTTAAAGGATTTGAGGATTTTTGGAAAATGATTGTAAGACAAGTGGCTGCATTCAGATAATGGGGCACATTTGTTATGTCCCTTAGTCTAAAGGTGTATTTGCATGTTGCTAACCTGCACATTATGGGCCATATTGAGTTCTTAATAGTACCATTTTATTTGGCATGCTAAAGCTGGGAGATGTGCAAAATTATTATTTGTGAGAATGCAGAATTTCTACACTTTTTAATTTGCCTGCATGAGTCTCTGCGCTTGGCTACTGCAAATAATAGCACTCCCCTCCTGAGTGATGCAAAACCACCTTTACATTGAGGAAAGCATCAATGCAATGGATGAACATGCAATTCATAAGTGCTAGATTGAAACTTGTACTTTTAAGTTGCATTAAATCCAATGATAACCATCTTGGCACTAATTTAAGTAAAAATTATGTGGATGGTTAACTTGAGATGGGGGTTACAATGATGTTGGTTTCACTATTGCATGATGAAACTCAAGATATTACTATATTACTGTTCAACACAGGCTCAAAAGTACTAATAAAAAACTGCTAAAATATAAATTGATCTATTTGCCTAATCCCAAAATTGCTTATGGGTTTGCTGAGGTGCAGACCATTGCAAATGTTCAGGGAAGATTGATGCAGAATGCTATGGGCAAAGAACAGGGCAGTGGAATTAGTTTTGCATTGTTCTATCAAGGAGCTGGGACATACTTGGTAGATTAAATGGTCACTTCTGTGCTTTTAACTTCTGTGGTTCTTTTAACCTATTGTATCTTTCTTGCAAATTTTTGGTTCTCAATAACTATCGATGATGCACCAGAGTGGAATGGAATGCAGTGCTTACAAACAAGAAGCCCTGGCACACTGTTTGAGGGTAAATCAACATCTGACATGTGGGAGTCTTTCAAATGTCAGTTGATTAGAATCCAGGACCAGCATGTTCCTGTGAGGAAGAAGGATAAGTTTGGCAAGTTTCGGGAACCTTGGATAACGTGGGATATTGTGAGCCTAGTCAAAAAGAAAAAGGAAGCATTCGTAAGGGCTGGAAGGCTAGGAACAGACGAATCACTTGAGGAATATAAAGACAGTAGAAAGGAACTTAAGCAAGGAGTCAGGAGGGCTAAAAGGGGTCATGAAAAGTCATTGGCAAACAGGATTAAGGATAATCCCAAGGTTTTTTATACATATATAAAGAGCAAGAGGGTAACCAGGGAAAGGGTTGGCCCGCTCAAGGACAGAGAAGATCATAAGATCATAAGAACTAGGAGCAGGAGTAGGCCGTCCGGCCCCTCGAGCCTGCTCCGTCATTCAATAAGATCATGGCTGATCTTTTCGTGGACTCAGATCCACTTACCCGCGCTCCCACCGTATCCCTTAATTCCTTTATTGTTCAAAAAGATATCTACCTTAGCTTTAAAGACGTTTACTGAAGAAGCGTCAACTACTTCACTGGGCAAGGAATTCCATAGATTAACAACCCTCTGGGTGAAGAAGTTCCTTCTTAATTCAGTCCTAAACCTGCTCCCTCTAATCTTGAGGCTATGCCCTCTTGTCCTAGCTTCACTTGCCAGTGGAAACATCCACTCTACTTGTATCTTATCTATTCCCTTCATGATTTTATATGTTTCTATAAGATCCCCCCTCATTCTTCTGAACTCCAATGAATATAATCCCAATCTACTCAGTCTCTCCTCATATGCCAACCCCCTCAACTCCGGAATCAACCTAGTGAACCTCCTCTGCACCCTCTCCAGTGCCAGTATATCCTTTCTCAAGTAAGGAGACCAAAACTGCACACAGTACTCCAGGTGCGTCTCACCAGTACCTTATACAGCTGCAACATAACCTCTCTGCTTTTAAACTCAATCCCTTTAGCAATGAAGGACAAAATTCCATTTGCCTTCCTAATTACTTGCTGTACCTGCAGACCAACCTTCTGCGATTCATGCACAAGGACACCTAGGTCCCTCTGCATAGCAGCATGCTGCAACTTTTTACCATTCAAGTAATAATCCTTTTTCCTGTTACTCCTACCGAAATGAGTGACTTCACATTTATTAACATTGTATTCCATCTGCCAGACCTTTGCCCACTCACTCAATGTATCTATGTTCCTCTGCAAATTTTCACAGTCATCTGCACACTTTGCTCTGCCACTCATCTTAGTGTCATCTGCAAACTTTGACACCCTACACGTGGTCCCCAACTCCAAATCATCTATATAAATTGTAAATAATTGCGGTCCCAACACCGATCCCTGAGGCATACCACTAGTGACTGATTGCCAACCAGAATAGCACTCATTTATCCCCACTCTCTGCTTCCTGTTAGTCAACCAATCCTCTATCCATGCTAATACTTTACCCCTGACGCCATGCATCCTTATCTTATGCAGCAGCCTCTTGTGCGGCACCTTGTCGAAGGCCTTTTGGAAATCTAGGTACACCACATCCACTGGATCCCCATTGTCCACCTTGCTCGTAATGTCATCATAGAATTCCAAAAGATTTGTCAAGCATGACCTGCCCTTCATGAACCCATGCTGCGTCTGCCCAACGGGACAATTTCTATCGAGATGCCCTGCTATTTCTTCCTTGATAATAGACTCAAGCATCTTCCCCACTACAGAGGTTAAGCTAATCGGTCTATAATTCCCCATCTTTTGTCCACCTCCCTTTTTAAACAGTGGCGTCACATCTGCTGTTTTCCAATCAACTGGGACTACCCCAGAGTCCAGCGAATTTTGGAAAATTACCACCAGTGCACCTGCTATTTCTCCCGCCATCTCTTTTAGTACCCTGGGATGCATTCCATCAGGGTCAGGAGACTTATCAATCCTTAGCTCCATTAGCTTGCCCAACACTACCTCTTCCGTAATAATGATTGTTCCCAGGTCCTCACCTACGTTCGTCTCTTTGTCAATTACTGGCATGTTATTAATGTCCTCCACTGAGAAGACCGATACAAAATACCTGTTCAATGCCTCGGCCATTTCATCATATCCCATAACTAAATTCCCCTTCTCATCCTCTAAAGGACCAACGTTTACTTTAGCCACTCTTTTTCGTTTTATATATTTATAGAAACTTTTGCTATCTGTCTTTATATTATGTGCTAGTTTTTTCTCATGTTCCATCTTACTTTTCTTTATAGCTCTTTTTGTAGCTTTCTGTTGACCTTTAAAGTTTTCCCAATCTTCTAGTTTCATGCTGCTTTTGGCCACTTTGTATGCCTTCTTTTTCAATTTGATAGCCTCCCTTATTTCCTTAGACACCCATGGCAGATTACCCCTTTTCTTCCAGTCCTTCCTTTTTACTGGGATATACTTTTGCTGAGCACTTTGAAAAATTGCTTTGAAAGTCCTCCACTGCTCGTCAACTGTCCCACCGTAAAATCTTTGTTTCCAGTCCACTTTAGCCAAGTCCTCCCTCATTCTATTGTAGTCCCCCTTGTTCAAGCACAGGACCCTGGTATTGGATTTTATCTTCACACTCTCCATCTGTATTCTAAATTCAACCATACTGTGATCACTCCTTCCAAGAGGATCCCTAACCATGAGGTCATTAATTATTCCTGTCTCATTACACAGTACTAGATCTAGGATAGCTTGCACCCTCGTCGGTTCCATTACATACTGTTCAAGAAAACTATCACGGATACACTCAACAAATTCCTCCTCAAGGCTACCCTGACTGAGCTGGTTCGACCAATCTACATATAGATTAAAATCCCCCATGATAATTGCCGTACCATTTTTACAGGCATTAGTTATTTCTTTGTTTATTGCCCGCCCCAATGTGATATTATTTGGGAATCTCTGTGTGGAGCCAGAGGAAATGGGCGAGGTACTAAATGAGTACTTTGCATCTGTATTCACCAAAGAGAAGGACTTGGTGGATGATGAGCCTAGGGAAGGGAGTGTAGATAGTCTCAGTCATCTCATTATCGAAAAGGAGGAGGTGTTGGGTGTCTTGCAAAGCATTAAGGTAGATAAGTCCCCAGAGCCTGATGGGATCTACCCCAGAATACGAAGGGAGGGAAGGGAAGAAATTGCTGGGGCCTTGACAGAAATCTTTGCATCCTCGTTGGCTACAGGTGAGGTCCCAGAGGACTGGAGAATAGCCAATGTTCCTTTGTTTAAGAAGGGTAGCAAGGATAATCCAGGAAATTATAGGCCGGTGAGCCTTACATCAGTGGTAGGAAAATTATTAGAGAGGATTCTTCGGGACAGGAATTACTCCCATTTGGAAACAAACAAACCTATTAGCGAAAGGCAGCATAGTTTTGTGAAGGGGAGGTCGTTTCTCACTAATTTGATTGAGTTTTTTGAGGAAGTGACAAAGATGATTGATGAAGGAAGGGCAGTGGATGTTATCTATGTGGACTTCAGTAAAGCCTTTGACAAGGTCCCTCATGGCAGACTGGTACAAAAGGTGAAGTCACACGGGATCAGAGGTGAGCTGGCAAGATGGATACAGATCTGGCTCCGTCATAGAAGACAGAGGGTAGCAGTGGAAGGGTGCTTTTCTGAATGGAGGGTTGTGACTGGTGGTGGTCCGCAGGGATCAGTGCTGGGACCTTTGCTCTTTGTAGCCACTCCAGGCGCTGCTCCACAGACCACTGACCACCTCCAGGTGCTTACCCATTGGCTCTCGAGATAAGGAGGCCAAAGAAGATAGGGTACAGTTGCAACAATAAAGGGTGGCTGGTGAAAATCCATCTTCCATTGTTATAGGAAAGTCTAATGTTTAAGGGGAATTTATATTACCCCTTCCTCAATTAATCCAAGGTTAGTTCCTCCACTACCTTACTTAGAATACCATTCCAAATATAATCACTCATTGCATGAAGAAGTTTTTCCTGACATTTGTCTTAAATTGTTCTTTCACCACTTTTAACTAATTCCTTTTTATTTACTTCTGTCGTTGTTCTCTTGAAGTAGTACTCCAGATTCATCAATGTCTTTCAATATCATTTGTATTCTTCTCAGGTCCTCCCTTAATTGCTTCCATTAAAGGCTAATGAACCCCAAGCTTTCCTCATAACCCAATACTTTATCAGCCTCATGGTGCTAATCTGCACCACAACCATGGACTGAATATTTACCTTATGTCTTGGCAACCAAAACAGAATGGGCTGAATTTTACAGACCCCCCCGGATGTCAGGGGTCATGGCGGAGAGGGCCGTCATGCACCCCGGCGCCAGCAGGGTCCGGCCCAATATGGCTCTTGGCAGTGAGGCCTCATGGCGCCCCTCCACCCCCGGCCCCTCGGCGACAGGCCCACCATTTAAATAGTTAAATAAATTAAAATCAATGAATTAATGATATTTACATTCCCGCCGTCTGTCCTGGTGCGATCTTCATGCCGCTGGCTGGCACTCCCGTACCTTCGGATCTCTGTCCAGGGCACCAAGGTGAAACACTGGTGGGGAGGGGGGAGGAGGTAACTTTCTCAGTGCGGGGGGTGGGAGAGTGGGGTCAAAGTCATAGCATTGGTGTAGGGGATGGTGGGAAGGGTTATAGTTTAAAGTTTATGCGTTTTGGGGGGGGTGGGGTGGAAGGTCAGGTGGACAAGGTAAGTGTTTTTGGGGGGAGAGGGCAAGTAATTAATTTTATGGGTTATTGGGAGGGTTCGAGAGGGGCAAGATAAATGTTTTCAATTTTTTTAATTCAATGTCTCTTTAAATTTTTGAATTCAACTGTGGGGCTCATAGCCTTTAAAAATGGTGTCAGCGCCTGAGCACAGGCAGCTGACACCATTGCTGGGGACGGACAGCCTGCCGCCTCCATGACGTTGGGGGAGGGGGGGCTCGCCCCAACTATTCAAATGAGCTGCTAAGCTTAATATTGCGGCGGCTCTGAGACGTGCAGTCTGCACAGGCAGGCCACCATTGTTTTCGCCCACCACCGATTTTGGTGACGGGAGTATAAATTTCAGCTCAATGATTGCCTGAAATATATTCTGTCGGAAGTGTCAATTGCCTACTGAACATATGGGCTGGCCAAACATACCATGCTACTTCCTATATGTTTGTCTTTTCCACTGTTTTCAATCATTACCCACCAATGTGAGTTATTTTATAATCTCAGTTATTTCGATACAAAAGAAAGAAAAAAGTACTAGAGTTTTCTTTATACTTTGCCTGGGTGCTATAATTGGAGGCAACTAGTGAGGTTTTCAAAATGATGATATTTTGTTCTTTGTCTTGGCAATTCTTTATCAAAGCTTGACAGTATTGTGCTACAGGCTTTCATCTTCTAAGCACAGAATTGTTAAAGCTACAAAAGTCTTTTTGAAAAGCTTCATTGAGATTCTTTTCATAATACATGGATGCCCTTGAGATATAATAGAGCATTTTGTTCGATTTTTGAGCTATTCCATATGGCATTAGATTGCAGCGATGTTATACGACTGAGACAAAATGTTAGGAGAAAACTTATGATCCAGCTTTATTGTTGCTGCTGCAGGGAATGTTGGGACAAGGCAGAATAGTGCATATTCACTCAAACAGCATCAGTTGGCTGTGATGATGTAAAAAATAGACATTGACAAGCATTTTAAAAATATAAATATGTTTAAAAGCCGTCATCTCCAAACAAAACCTTTTGTCAGAAGATTGAATGAATGAAACTAAACAGAAGCCAAGGCAAATACCGGCCCCAGTCTTACCTTCGGGGTGTGTTTGGTGTTGGAGGTGGGGTGGAGTAAGGAATACAGAACCCAGAAGTATAGCTGGCCATCTTTAATTGTTTTTTTCTCACAGTTTCCTACCCACAACCAACCTGATTGACAGGCTCCTTGCCTGTTTAACAGGGAAGCATGTAGCACCAGTCTGCAGTTGAGCCGAAAGCAGGTAGATCGAGTGGAGGCTGGGGAGAGGTCATGGAGAGGGGGTGATGGAGTCGAGAGGAGCTGGGGTGAGGCAAATAGTGCTCATGGGGTGTGATGGCGGGGCTTTGGTAGTTGGATCATGGTGGGGAGGGCTGGTATTTTCTGGTAGGCTTATTGGGTCGGGCAGAAACACTCCTGCACCTGACCCACAAGCAGTGCTATAAAGGCACTTACCAAATGATTTCAGCCCTTCTTGCCTCCTTACCAGCTGGGTTTCCTGAGGCAGGGAAACCCATCCAACAGTGGTTGATGTTGTTGTTGTGTCTTCACACTCTTTATCCCTTGGAAAATAGTGTGGAGTGTTGGAAGGATTCACAGGCTGATTAACAACCTGATAGATCCGACTGTGGTTAAAATATCACTGTTAAAATGAAGGCACGCAGCATTATTAAAATATTTAATGACCAACCTGCCTCCCAAAAGTGGAATGATTTCCCCCACCTGTTCTCCTGCCTACATTAAATCCAGAAATGGGTGGTTTTGGTTCCTGTTTCAGATTTTGAGCTTTTTAACCTCCCACCCAAACCAAACCCACCCATTTTGGAGGGTTAAAATTCCCCCCAACATTTGTAGTAACCAGATATCTTTTTTTTTTTAGATGAATGCCCTTTGAAATTCAGCTTGGAAGTCCTCCAAAACATAGCCTTTAACTGGTACTCCATAGTTAAATGCAGCAACTTGTAGAATTGAGGATTACATGAGTTGTGTTCATGATGGGTTTGTTATCAGAATCAACTGTTCATATTTGTTGCCCTGCCAGAACACACACATTTTTGTGAGGATTGGGAAACCCTCTTCTTCCACTATTGGATTCTGTTTGTTGATTGAAAGGATGATATTATGCATAAGATCTGAAGGTTTTTCTTCTCATGTTCTTATTTGTTCTTGAATAGATGTTAAATAACATCATTGCTCTATCCAAAAGTGCTGCAGAGGTTCAAATGCCTGTAGGGCTTTGAATTAACCACAATTTGAGAGCTAATTGTTTTCAGCTCGGAAGCAGCATGAACCCTCTTTTGGAGCTAAATTGAGCTCGCATTCTCAAGCAGAATACTGCAGATGCTGGTGATCTGAAATAAAGTGCTGGAAGTACTCAGCAGGCTTAATGGAAGGTCTGTGACATTTTAATGAAAATTCAGGAAAGGTTGCAAGAAGGGCCACAAGACTAATTCCCAGTTTAAGGCATCTTAGTTATCAAGTTTGGCGAATAGAGCCGGGACTGTACACCTTAGAAAAGTGTAAACTTGGGGTGATCTGATAAAGGTTTATAAACTCATGAAAGGAATAGATTGTATTTGAATTGACAGTTTGTTCCAATTAAATAGTTCCGGGAGCCCCAATTTTAAGCTGTACACCACCAGATTTAGGTGAGATGTCAGGAGGTGATTCTTTTACCAGACAATAGTGGACCATTGATACAAGCTCGTGTTGTGAACACTGATTCGCTGAATTCCTTCAAGTGAGAGTTGGATCTGTTTCTGGCTACAGTGGAGTTTACCTCTTTAAAAAAAGCAAGTACTGCAAGTAATTATCAGGCTCAGAGTGATCTCTTGAACTTGTTTCAATCGCATTGGGATCAGAAAGGAATTTTCCTAAATTTTCTTACCAAATTTGGCTCAAATGGAGTATAAATGACAGCATCGTTGGGCTGAATGGCTTGTTCCTCTGCTGTATATTGTGTATATATATATATATATATATAATAAAATTAGCCTTGGTTTTATTTGTTTTTTTGCTTTGCCCAGGAAATCACATGTTTTTTTGTGTGTATATTGTGATAAACAAGATATCACAATTGTGTTCAATAGGCTGGTAGGAGCAGAGGGTCTTTTCCTGTCTGCTGCTGTTTGTATGTCTCAAAGTACTTCAGTCAATTAAATATTTTTGAAGTGTAGTTACTGTTATAATGGGCAGAATTTTACCTTCATCAGACGGGAGCCGTCCACCGACCAAAAAGTTAGTGGGGATCCCGTCTCCACCTGGCCTGGGGATCCAGTCCAAATGTTACAGTCCCCAGGCCTTTACTAGGTCTGAGGCGGGACTTCCACCTCATTGAGGCAGGATGTCCCGCCTAATGGACCTGCCGGCCAATCAGTGGGCTGGCAGCTCTTAGTCCAAACAGTGCTACCGTGAGTGGTGGCCACTGCTCAGACTGCAGCCCTGCTTCACGAAGATGAGGAAGGACGGCCCCTGGAAAATGTAAGTTTTTGGGGCCTCGTGGGGGTGATCGGTCAGGCCCTGGTGAGGCAAGAGTGGTCGATTACGAAGGCGAAGGGCATGCTGGACGTTGGGGGTGGTTGGGGCTTTGGGGGGGTGGCCCTCCGTCGGGCACAGGGTGCCTGATCAGGAGACTCCCCACCCAGGCAATCAGAGAGCCGCCTGTTTTTGTCAGGCTGCTTTTTTCAGACCTAGGCTGCCTGACCTGCCATGGGTAAAATCCCCGTGGCAGTGGGCAAAGGCCCTTAACTGGCTGTCAATTGGCTACTTAAGTGCCTTGATTGGCCTGGGGCGGGTGGCCATTTCCCGCCACCGCCGCCCCGCATAAAATGGCGGCAGAGGCAGGAGCGTGTTGCGAAGGGCCCCCTGAACCTCCCACTCCATTTTACGCGCCACCCCACCCCCCTCACCTGCCACCATCCTGCGTAAAATTCTGGCCTATGTCAGGAAACACAGCAGCTTATTTGCATAGTCGCATAAAAAGCAGTATGATAAATGACCAATGTTACGACCAGGTGAGAAAGAGGTCTATGGTTCCCTTTCAGCCTTCACCTGGTCTTATTGTAACAGGGTTTAATTTTAAACATACTGGCTGGAATTTTATGCCGCCCCAGTGGGTCGGATGGTGGCGTGGGGGCGGCGTAAAATTGAGCGGCAGGCTCCGGGAGGCCTAACCGCCCCGATTCCGTCTCCGACCAAGTTTACAGAAGTCCGGTGGGGGGCAAGGCCAATCAAGACCCTTAAGTGGCCACTTAACGGCCACTTAAGGGCCCTCGCCCGCCTCCACGGGTATTTTACCTGTGGCAAGCGGGTGTGCCAGGGACGTGAAAGGCCACCCAGTTATAGCTGCCGGCCTTTCTGCACCCCGGGAGGCGGGGAGGGGGTGGCCTGGTAATCGGGCACAGGCATCCGCCTCCCAACCCAACCCCGGGATCCAAGATGCCCCCTCCCCCCAAACGACCACCCTAGCCTCACCAGGGCACGACCGATTCCCCTGGTGAGGCTGCCCGAACTTATCTTCTGTCCCGGTTCCATTGCGTTCTCCTTGGTCGGCTGGGCTGCAGTCTCAGCAGTGGCCACCACTCCCGGTGTCGCTGCTGAGACTAAGAGCTGCCAGTCCGCTGATTGGCCGGCAGCTCACTGAGGCGGGACCTCCTCCCTCAAGTGGGTGGAAGTCCCGCCTCGGGCCAATTAAAGCCTGGGGATCCGTAAAATACGGGACGGAACCCCAGGCTGGGCGGGAGCGGGATCGGCACTGACATTTACGTCGGAGTCCGGCTCCCGTCTGCCCAGCGTAAAATTCCGTCCACTGTGTTTTTAGCTCCCTTTTGGTGAATCATTGTTCACCGCTTTCCAATTATAAGGCAAAGAAACCAGCACAAACAGGCTTTCCTCTATTTAAAGAAGTAAAGTTGAAATTTATTAAACTTAAATTTTAATTTGGCTAATGCCCATGGATACACACCGCGCCCATGCTAGCATGCATACACGATACACACATGCAAATAGAGACATAAAAGAGCAGAAGAAAAATAAAGTGGAAAGGTTTGAGGCAATATATGAAGAGTTGTTGTTACAGTTCTTCGAGCTCACTGTAGAGTCCATGATTGTAGGTAGACCTTGCTTTTCGTTGGGGCCGGGTATTCGTCTTAAACCTTGTTCGCTGTAGGAGACTTTTCTCTGTTGGGGTTCATGTGTCTTCAATGGATTCAGAGGCTTGTAGGAAAGAGATGATAGTAGACAGGAGAGAGATCCTCAGTCCTGGAGCAAACAGCTTTCTGCCCAAACTGTTTGTACAAATTCAAAAAACTCAGGTTGCCCTGCAGGTTAGTCATGTGACTAGTTGGTTTGACCATGTCCATTTGTGTATTCGGCCATCTTAATAGTCAACCTGGAATGCGAGCTCCCCCACCTTCAACGTCTGGTGATTAAAAGTCCATTGTGGGTTGAACATGTCAGGGAATGGCTGCTTTGTCCTTCCAAACACTGTCTGTTAATATGCAAATGTCTTTTCCAGCCACGGCTGATCTGTTTAACAAGTCTTTTCTTAACTCCAGTAACAGTTTAAAATCAATGTTCATGACAAAATTAATGTGCTCATTGTTGGCAGGTGGGGGCCCAGCATGACACCAGATAATCTATTTTAAGTGGTATCAGCTGAGCGATAAATGCTGGCCAGGACAGCAGAAGAACTCCCTTGCTCTTTTTCAAAGAGTGCCACTCAAGAGGGCATTCAGTGCCTATGTTTAATGTCTTATCTGAAATTAAGAGTGCAATACTTCTTAAGCACTGAAGTTTCAGCCTTTCATATGCTGAAGTCTCTAAAGTGAGGCTTGAACATGTGACTTTCTGACTGAGGCAAAGGTATCACCACTGAGTCTAAGCTGGCACCTATATAGTTGTTATAATTTCTGGTAGATGCCACAATGATTACAATTGGAATCCAGAATGATCAGTTTGTTCAATTTATGGTGTAGAATACACCATTATACACTTGTTAATCTTGTCCTTAAATAAAAGGTTAGAATAAATGAGCTGTATTCCTTACTCTGAGATTTATTGGCATAATATTTACAAGTATAATGATTTTATTACCCATGATCTTGTCAAATAACAATATGTAACTTTCTAAAATTATATTTTTGCCTGTATAAAATTGAGCGTCAATTTTGTTGGATTCTCTTGCTTTGCATGTTGGCAGTGCTGAGCAGTGCTGTAAGTATCTGTTCATTTCATATAATTTTCTCAAGACAGTATATGAAATGGTAATGGATGTGATCAGTTCACTTTCAGGTCCATCACTCTGGCGGCTCATTTTCAGATCTGTCACTGGCTGATATAGAGACTGAGCTGGATATGGCAGTGTGGTTTGATTTTTGGGAATCAATGCCATACTTGAAAAAAATGTCTAGTGAGAAATGAGAACACATTGAGCATTCAAAAATTGATAATGTACAACATGTTTAAGAAATCAAGATTTAAAAATCTAAATAGTTGGTATTTTTAGCTTGCTTGTATTGGTATTTAAAAAAATCAAACACTTGTAATAATATAGGATTATCTGGTGAAATTTTGTTTGCATTTCAAACCATGGTTTCTGGTCCCTAGATATTGCATAATTAGATCTTGCTTGGATTGACTTGTTATATATCTTGTCCATAAAGAGGATTACTCTCCTTCAATAAAACTAAAATTATTCATGCACAATTATTTAAGCTGTTGCCATGCTGTTTGCCGATCTGGCAAGTGAATTAATTCATAATTAACATTGAATAGATAAAACACTGCATAACATATCCAAAGGTTCGTACTTCAAAACTAAGGGGAAAGGCAATTATGTGGAATCCATTTTTATTTCTTTTTATTTTACCGAACTCCAGTGCTACAATCTAGACATATTACTTGAATGTGTCTGGGCAGACTAAATGGCATAGGCCATTTATATTACTGTTTTTAGCAGAGCTGCTTCATGATAATGTTTTTGTTTGTTTCTTTATGTGATCAAATAATCACTGTACTTGTATATACACATGATTGCCTGCAATAAGGTATTGTGCCTGTGAAAGTAGATGCTGTGGTATAAGTGAGGATGTACATTACTATACAGCTAGGGATATGGTAGCATTGTGATTATGTTACAGGATTAATAGTCCAGAGGCCTAGACTAAAGATCTGGAAACATGAGTGCAAATCCCACCAGAGCAAAGAAAAATTAAATTCAATAAATTTGGAATAAAAGATGCGTTAGCACAGTAATAGTGATCAATGAAACTACTGTATTGTTGTTAAACCCCATGAGGTTCACTTGTGTCCGTTAGAGAAGGAAATCTGCCACTCTTACCTGGTCTGGCCTATATGTGACTCCAGACCCACAGTAATGTGGTTGACTCTTAACTGTCTTCTGAACGGGCCTAGAAGGCCACTCAGTTAAAGGAAGAAAGACTTGCATTATATTGTGCCTTTTACAACAGCCATGCTCTATTCCAGAAGGATAGATCTAGAGCCAATCTCAACACACTTTTATATTTATTTACAGAGTTAGACATTGCAAGCATAAACCTCCTAATCCAATAGCTGCAGTTTTAGTCTGTGTCTATTTATAGTGGCTTAAGTGAATGGCCAGTAAATGCCCACCACCTGCATACGATTAAGCCCAATTAATATATAATTAACAGATTCCCTTCTTTAAAATAAAAATTAGAGTTAATCTGTACAACCAAAATTTCAAAGCAAATTAAATCAAAAATCTCCATATTCTGTACAAAGCATTACATTGTGAGACACCCCTCATCGAGGACTCCTAACAATTTCTTTGTACATGCATTTCTTTTTGTAAAGCAATCCACAGTTGATGACTTGCATCCATCCATTTAATTTTATAGATTTCTTTTCTCTCCAGCGTTTGTTTCAAGCTAGCAAAGTCAATCTGTAACATTTTCTTGCTCACACTTTCTGTAGAGTGTACATTATCCCACAATGAATGATTTGTCTACATAACATTCAGTGGGTATACTTGCTTCAATGCACCCCTTGTACAGAACCTCAGTTAAAATATTTCACAAATAGAATAGCCACTACCTCCCGAAGAGCCAGTGTTCAGCAGCTGAAGTACTTTTAACAACCCTTTTAATTTTCTTAACTACCCAAACTAAAGGCCAACATTTCCCATTTTTGCCCATAAGAAATATTATGAAATCAGCTGAACTAGAATACCCATGATTAGCATATGAAACATCGCAAAATTGACTAGTTTCTTGTTCTTTGGGTCACCTAAGGATGGGAACCTAAGTACATATTGCTCCAGATTTAATTTTTTTATGTTTTATTTGCCCTTAAAATATTCTACACTTTAGGGTGTTTCACCGTAGTACTTAACTACTTAACCCGAGACTAATATTATGGTTTACCAGGCAGCAGTGATCCTTGCACTCCTATATGCTTTGGAAACTTGGATAACCTGCAGCAGGCAGCTCAAAGTAGTGGCAATGTACCATCAGAGGTGCCTTCGGAAGATCCTACAAATTTGATGGTAAGAAAGACAGTCCAACAGCAGCATCCTCTCCTAAGCCAACCTGCCCAACATCGGGGCTCCAAACACCCAAAACCAAGTCCGCTGGGCAGGACATATT